>NC_056732.1:135624137-135671637 GCF_019279795.1 Protopterus annectens
GCATCTATGGAAACCATTTAATGTCTACTACAAGTTCCATAGGGCATGGAGAAGACCATGTGGGTATGCAAACAGATGACCATACATGCCAGGTACAGCCTTTGTCTGGAACTAGCTGTATCAATATCTGCACCCCAGAGAATGTGCATGGTCATTGTAGAGCCACAAGCTATCAACATCTCATCCTTTGTACGGATGATCTGTGCATTCCAGGGTATGTATGATGAGCAATGGGAATGCCCTTCCCATATGTGTGACATTCATGACATATTCCATCATTTACTCATGCACTATAGGATATTCCTTGCTCTTGGAATGTCTCTAGTTAAGGTGGCCATTATGGATCTGGGAAGCCTAGGTCAGAGTTATGCAGTTAACCTCTTCCACAGCAACAGTGAGTGTGGTAATGCCTACAGAAAAGAGAGGGTATTGTGAGGGAGCAATGCTCAGACCAGTGTCATGGTCACACAGCACACCTACCTCTAACCAAAGAAGAGGCAGCTCCCATGAGTGGGGGCATGCACAGAATGCTGGCACATCCTCCACGGGTGCCCTGGACTTGTCTCTGTTACTATGCCACAGTGCCACGGCATCTGCTGAGGCTGTGTCTCAGTATACTGACACATACACCACTTTTGTTCCCAGTTTAGCACACACACAAACAGTGATGGTGGTCCTTTTTTATTTATTTATTTAATTTATTTATTTATTTTACAGTTTGTTTACTGGGATAGTCAACTGGGCCGAGAAGAGCCCATTTTCAATGGTGACCCAGGGAGAAAAGCTCCATAAGACATTATACAATTTAGACAAATTATTAAAAATCTGTAATACAGTATACAGTTTACAGATGAAAAACGTTTCACTAAATATTTACAAAACATGTCAGAGAGTATTTTCAAAATACCTTAGTTTATACAGTGGAGAATATAAAAGTAGAAGTGAAAGGAGCTTTGCATAGGTGTCAAATGAGAGATATAACAGGGGTACAGATGAGGGGATAGGAAGAGATTAGGTGTAAAGTAAGAAGAGAGAGAGAATGGTAAGAAGACATGGTATATGAGGAGTAAAAGCTGATGGGAAGAAAGGAGGGCAAGGCCAGAGTTAGGTTGGTCAGAGGAAGGAGGAGAGAGCAAGATGAAGAATGAGGATCAGGGTATAACGCTGAAGGTAGTTATGTAGGGAGGGAGCAGGAACATTCCCAGAGGGATATGAGATGGGAGCGAAGCAAGGTCTTAAAGGTGGAGTGGTTATGGGTGGTGTGAATGAGAGGTGGTAGGGCATTCCAGAGCCGTGCTAGAGAAAAGCATAGTAGTTGTTTACCTGGAGGACGAGCAGGCTTGTGTAATTCAATCAGATTCTGGTTGTTGGACCTCAGAATTCTATGAGGTAGATGCATTTTGAGTGAAGAGGCTAGAAAGGGGCAGAGAGATGGACAGAAGATAAGTCTGTGGGAATGAGGGAGTTGGATACAAGTAAGATAGTTGGGGAGCACTAGCCAATTGAGTTTGTGGAGGGCATTGCAGTGGTGGGTGGAGGATTTGTAACCAGTGGCAAACTTGGAAATTTTATTGTAACTGGAAGAGAGTTTAGCCTTTAGAGAAGATTGAAGGTTAGTAAGAAGTGGGGCATTATATAGGAAGGAAGGAATGAGGTATGTAGTAGAGAGAACAAACTTAGTAGAGGGAGTGAGGAAGCGTTTGTGGCGGTAAAGCATACCAAAGTTTCTGGTGAGTTTTCTTAATATTCATTTGTAGGTGGATATCAAACTTAAAGTGTTCATCAATGAGAACACCTAAGAGTTTGGTATGGGATACTATTTTGAAAGAGGTATTGTTTTGGCTAGTAATAGTAAAAGAGTTCTTGTCAATAATGGTGTTTCTGGAGGGAGTAAATATCATAAGTTTAGTTTTTGATGTGTTGAGTGACAAGTGATTGTTTAACATCCAGCGCTCAGTGGAAGAGAAGGCCTCTTGGGTTAATTTTAAGAGAGAGGAGATGGAGGTGGCAGAACAGATGATTGTAGAGTCATCTGCATATTGGATAAAGTTAGCCTTTGGGATAGACAGGTGGAAGTAATTTATGAAAATGTTGAACAGTAAGGGGCCTAAAATGGAACCCTGTGGTACACCTGTGGGGGTGGTAAGAAAGGAGGAGATGGCTTTTTTACATTTGACAGCTTGTTGCCTGTCGGAGAGGTTACTCGTAAACCAATTGATAGAAGAGATGAATAGATTAAGATTAGAGAGTTTGGATAGATGAAGGTTATGCGAGATAGTATCAAAGGCCTTGGATAAGTCCAGAAGGAGGGTGGAGACTAGGCAGCCAGAATCACGGCTTTATTGATGGTTTCGAGGAAGGAGAGGAGAGCGGTGGTAGTACTGTGGCCATGTCTGAAATCATGTTGTGTGGGGGTGAGCAGATGGTTATCTGTGAGGTAGGGTAAAAGTTGTAGTTGGATACATTTTTCTAGTATTTTTGAGATGGGGATAAGATGGCAATAGGTCAAAAATTGTGGATATTGTTATTGTTGCCACCTTTGTAAAGTGGTATGATGAAGGCTTTTTTCCAAAGTTGGGGAACATAGCTTTCTTGGATTGATCAGTTTATTAGAATGGAGATTGGGAAAGCGATGGCTTTGGCAGCTACTTTTAGAAAGTAGGAAGGAAGGTCATCAGGGACATTAGAGCAAGGTTTCATGTTCATAAGGAGTCTGTTTATGATAGATGCAGAGATGGGTTTGATAGTGAAGGGGGGTAAGAGCTGGTCATGTAAGTGGAGGAAGGGATAAGAGAGGATGAAGATGAAGCATTGTTAGTGAAGGATGTTGTTAGTTTGGCTATGGTGTCTATAAAGAAGGAATTAAATTGGGTGGCTAAGGCCAAGTCAGAGGCATTTGGATCAGGGCAGGGATTGCCTTTTTTGCCAGGGTTGAGGAGGTTGGCGATACCATTCCAGAATTTTGGGGGTTTGTCTTGTGGTTATTTTGGAGTATGGCAAAATAGGTTTTGCAATTGGATATGATACGTTTTATGACTTTGTTATGAAGTGCTTTAAATTAAATTAGGGAGGAGGGAGTTCTGTGTTTCTGGTAGTGTTTCCAGGCTTTGTCTCGTAGACGCATCAAGGATATGCTTTCTTTGGTTAACCATGAGGCAGTATTACTTTTATTCTTTTGGTTTTGGAGGGGGCAAAAGTATTTAATAGGTTTAGGAATGTTGTATTAAAGTAGGTAGCAGCATTGTCGAAGGAGAGGGTTTTTAGAGAGGTCCAGTTTGTGTGTGTTAGAGAGTTAGAGAATTTTTCAGGGCTGAAGTTCTTAAGGAGTGTGTAAATATGTAAGTATGGGATAGTTGTAAGGAGGAAGAGAGGCTGTGAGCAAAACATGGGAGGTGATCACTGAGAGAGTTGGGTAGGGTACCACTGTCAGAAATATATTGAGGGTGAGAAACTAGAATCCAGTCAAGGGTGCTACTGGAGGAGTAGTCCTTGGAGGGTTTAGTAATACAATTAATTAGTTGTGAGAAGTTGTAAAGGTTGATGTTTAGGGGGTTTGTGGAAGACTGAACGGAGGTCCAGTTAATATTAATGTCACCAAGGATTATGGTTTAATTGCAAATGTTAGATGAGAACCAGCAGAGGATATCCTCAAGAATAGAAATGTTGTCTCCAGGAGATATGTAGAGAGCTGCTATGCATATATGTTTGTGTTTGTTTATCTGAAGTAGGACCAGGGTTAGTTCAGCACTGGCGAATTGGGGAATGGGTTTAGTATAGGGGGTGACTGCAAGGGAGGGAGAGTAGAGAAGTGCTACCCCACCGCCTTTCTTATAGGTCCTGTCTTTTCTAATGATACTATAGTTGGGAGGGATAATTTCAGAGTCTTTGATATGGGTTTTAGCCAGGTTTCTGAGATAGACAGGATGTCTGGTTGATTATGAAGATGCCAGGCATGGAAGTTAGGGATTTTGTTACAAAAACTTTAAGCATTTATTGTAATGAAAGTTAGGGGGGTTTCTGGTTGAGGGGGAGGTGTGTAGGGGTGTCTTTAAATTGTGAGAACAGGGGCCAGGGTTGGGGTGGATGTCACCAGAGAGAAGGCTGTTAATGAGGTGACAGATGTAGGAGAAGAGGTATTTAGAGTGCTTTGAGTCTAGTTTGAGAGTCAGGTAGTGAGTTACAGTAGGTTTGCTTGGGACTGGAGAAGAGTAGCTGTGAATGGATATAAGTGTGTTGGGAAAAAGGCGAAAGTTATTGAAGAAGTATAGTATACCTTTTCAGAGAATTTTACAAGAGTTCCCCCACAGTCCTACCCCTGACCTTCACTGCACAATGTTATGTCCAGTTTCTACAGAAATCACTCATGTCCCTGTGAAAGGCACTGTACATTTGTGTTCCCTTCCCCACCTGTACAAACGATGATAACTGTACCCTGCCCTTTGAACTTTGCTACTTAATATGCCTATGTCTGAAGCACAGTCTGGCTAGTCAATGCATGGGTAAATACTGTCTGGTTGACGGTTTGCATGTATCACTTTTACTGCAGTGTATATGCTTTACTGCGGCACAAAGCTAAGTGATAGCTGCTGATTATTTGCTATTGCTACTGTGTGCTGTGTCCACCTCCATCTAGCATGATCAACATAACTCATTTGACTCACCCTCCACTACCTGGTGTAATGAGAGATGTTCCTCCTGCATAAAGCCTCCCTGCTGCAACTGCTTCCTCATTATCATTATATTTTGTAACACAGCACATAGTGAAAATATCTTAGCATGTTTGCTGGCGTCATACTGCAGGGCACTACCAGATACATCTAGACAGAGAAAGCATGCCTTTAGCAGCCCCAAACACATGCCCCACAATGACCTTGGTTTGTGATTGGGCATAAATGTACACATTGTCTGCCACAGTCTGTGGATACCTGATAGGTGTAATCAACTAGGGCACCATAATATATCTGATATAACCCATAAGATGTCTTTGGGGAAAGATACCCCCTCACAAACCATTAATGCAAGTCACATGTGTGCCATACATAGGAGATATGGTAGCTGCCTGAGTGAATTGCAGGCACATTGCAAATAATACCCTGTGCATTACAGACTACCTGACAGGTGATGGTGTGGTCACTTTTGCTGGTCATGTACCTTCTTTCCAGCTCACTAGGTGGGGTCTTTACTTCAGTGTGGATGCAGTCTAAGGCACCCAGCACCTGGGGGGAATGGACTATGTCATAGAAATCCCACATTGTTTTGGCTCTCTCCTCTGTGGTACAGGGGAACCAGATATGCTCCTCTACATCTGTATCATGGCATCATTAAACTAACACAGCATTCCAGAGACAGATGTCTGAGATAACCCTACTCTAACCCCTGATGGTCACTGAAAGATCCCTATGGCTAGTATTTAAAAAAATCACAAATGCCTTAGTATCCACAGGGATGAGTAATCCATGATTCTTACTGGCTAGCCAGTGAGGGCAACACACATCTAACAGTTCCAATATGGTATCCCTATCCGCATGGTATCAGTCTTCAATGCCAATGTCATGAAGGCCATGATACATGAACCAAGGTCAAATGACTCATCCCTCTAAGGATGATGACATACACCACTGTGGGTATGAGTGGCAATGAGGGCATGTTGCATATTTACAATTTGCTAAAGCAGGTGCTACCTCAACATAGTTCTACTACTCCACTGCATTAACACTGAGAATTCACTGCATTCAATCTCACCTATTGTGGTGCTTCATATCATGGACTTTATACATTTTTGAATCCATATGTTTTGCTCTCATTTGCATACTTGGAGATACTCATTATAATAATGGTGCTCACTACCATGTCATTATGCTAGTATTAGAATATAATGTGAGCTGCTAACTTGCTTGGCCTTTTTTCTGCTTGCAGTCAGTATCCATGAATCACACACACCATGTGTGTGACCAGTCATCTTGCCAGTTGCCTAATGGGATGCAACAAATGCTTCTGAATCCCAGGGTCAGAGTTTACAATTCTGTGTACAGGGTGGACCATTAATAAACAAGAGAGGTGACTCTGAATTTCATTTAAAAGCAATGGAATCTAAATGTATTTTAAGGTTTAGTGCTCTTTATTTTAAGGATCTCAGTCAGGAGGTAGAATGAGCTATTGCAGTGGCATACAGGGATAAAGCCATAACTATGGCCCAGACATCCTAGGTTCGATCAGTGACTCAGACAGCTGAGGCACAGACAAAGAAGGATGGGCAGGCCTGTCTGTGGGAGGACATTTATTGAAGATGTTCCCTAATGGAAGGCAAGGTCCAAAGAGGGTGGTAACTCTCAGACATGATTAATGAGTGCAGAGGAGAGAGCAGGGAAGCAAGAGGGTAGGTCATAAAGAAAAAAAATCCCCTAGCAGAAACAGTCACCAGTATGTCCTCCCAAAATGTACTTAAATTCCACTCTGGCCCAGCCCAGAATCAAAGAAAGTCTAGTGGTGGAAGCCAGATCTGGTAACCTTGGCAATTGATGGGGTATACTGGGATGGCTGGAAGCTTTGAGGCAATGGAGGGAGGAGAAAATGAATCAGGACATATAATGTAAAAACTAATGTAATGTAATAGCTAATGTTTATGAATCTTTATAAACCATTCAATACATCTGTATAAAATTGTAACTTTAAGAGACTAATGAATGTCATGTGATACAATAAAGTGTATTTAATACTTCTTAGTATAATTCAGATTTTCATAACCCCCTCACTACCATCACCACCACCAAGAAAGCAAGGAGAAGCTGACACCAAAGTTGTTCAGTAACAAGCTGACAATCTCTTATCTGGGTTTGTTTAATTTTCAGTAAAATTACATTTATTGAGTATTTTTTTTTCAAAGTAATGTAATTCAAGCACTTTACATATACACTTTTTTTCAGTTAGAATCATCATCTTCCTATTCTGGTATGCTAGAAGAAGCAGTAAAAATATTTATAAACTTGAACGTTGCTGAAGCTTTAAGGAAATCAAACAGATTCTGAAACATCAAATATCTCCATATGCCAAGTTGTCAGACATTATTTCATGGGTTTAATGTTATTCAGTGTATGGAAAACCTATTTGAAATTAAAATAAATTATTTACTCTTACAGCATTTATACCTTTTGATACAGGCTGACCTGTTTGTCATCGTTTTGGTGGATCTGTTTGGTGTCGACTTGTTAATTTCAGACAATGCAGGGACATGGAGTGATTTAAAAACAAGCAAGCTAAAATCCAGTATCATGTGTTAATACCAAGTAGTTGCTCTCACTGTAAAAGAGCTTCAGAGGAAATCAGTCCCTGGCAGTAAAGACTGTTATTTGTAATGGTGGTCATGTCACACAACCAATGTAAACTCCTAAGGGTGAGGATAGAAAAGTTTCAGCAGCTTATCCTGGCCTTTTTTAATTTCTGATACCAGTCTGTCTCTCTGGGTCATCTGAATTGGGTACAGACCAGGCGTCTACAGATTTGCTGAAGAGACACTGTCAGTTGAATGGATCAGCCTTACAACATGCTGTGAACTTATTTCCACGAAACAGCTTTAGTTTTTGCACTTCTGACTGCTTTACGTATGTCAGACATGGAGTTTTCTAAAATATCATTATACTGTAGCCAGTGTGGAGTTAGTCTTCTATGGCAAATTAAGCTACTACAGAACTGCTTTGACTCCATACTATTAGAAGGGGTCTGTTACATATCTTTATAGACTTGGTAATACCAAAATGCTAATATTTGGTCTGTTACTAAGACAACAGTTTTGACTGAGGTAGATGTGATGCTTTCTACCTTAGCATACATACAATATTTATTAGTCATAAGTATAAGATATTATTTTGTTGACCGGTGCATAGAAATCAATACTTTCTACCCAAATATGTTCAGGCAGTTCTGAGATTTGAACTGCTACTGTATGTTTGATAGGCAGACTAAACAGTTGTCCAACATATCCTGCTGTCTTTAGTATAGAACGTTTTCCTTACATATACTTTATTTTTATATTTTCTAGTTGAGCCTCATGTGCTATCTTAACTGTGCCTTTAAGTATGCACTTTCCTGATGTTTGAATGGTGGTGACATCCGAACATCATTCGTGTATTTTAAGAATGGGGACATTTGCTTCTCTCTTAATACTTCCATGCCAGATGTCACTAATTCAAAACTGCTTTACCTTTTGTAATAAGGAATCTCTTTGAGCTTCTTCCTCTGTCTTTGCATGTGTGACTTGTTAAAGAATCGTGCATTCTACTATCATATGTACACAATAATGCATCAGACTTTTCTGCCTTTTCTTCTTTGAGATGGATGTCTATACCTCAACTCTGTTACAGCCAATGTACTTTCCTTGCACCTTTCTTTCACATTCAAAAGGTAATCCCAGCCAAAATTAAAAGTATGCAAAATTTGGCAATGATAAATGCATGTGACAACCTGAATGGCAAAGATTTATGGTGGCAATCCATTATGTTTCAGGTATTTGCAGAAGGGGCAGAATAAATCTGAGCAGTTAAGAAACTTGTTTTGTCTGTAGCAAGATTAATTAAATTATCTCAGCTTTTATTATATATATCTGTGGCAGGTAAGTAGGGTGCTGAGAAAAATAGAACATCTTTTTTTAAAGAGCACGTGATTGTTTGCTTTGATTTTATCAACTTAAATTTTGGCATGTTTTAACAAAATATAATGACTGCAAAAGCTGTTCAAACATTTGATCTGTTTTGGAACATTTGTGATTTTATGAACTAAAGCATTTTTCTCTTACAACCACAAGTAGTATTCTTATAACATCACAATGATTAAAAAGACTAATTTGATAAAATCAAGTAGAACTGCCTGCTTTATGAAATTTTATGCAACAAATTTGTTTGTTGCCTCTATTTTAGTGGACACAGCAGAAGCCATAGAGGTAAGGCACAGAAATTATATGGATCTTGGCTAATGCAGGTAGCCAACTCAAAGAGATAAATAGCTCTTACAAATTTGTTGGAAATGTTGGTATGCATTGATAGCGAATTATTCTACAGTGACTGCTATGGAAAATATTGTTTAAATTTGAGACATTTAACTTTCTTTTGTTATTGAATGCCATGGCTTTTTCCATGAAAAGTGCTATCGAAAATAGGATTTTCTGTGGTCATAAAAAATTGCTTTCAGCAGCAGTTCAGCTATGTGGTTTAATTCAAGAATGTTGTTTTCATTTATACCTAGTTATTGTAAAAATGTACATGAAACAGTTTCTCCTACAGACCCTTCACATCTGTTTTTTTTCTACATTCGTACAACAGATTAAGAACTTTCTTTATCCTGAATTAAAAAATTGTCTTGTATGTACATTGTGCTACTGGAAAGTTATTTGCTTATTTCAATTTATCATTTAGACTCTAGAGTGTTAAATTTTACTACAGGTTTGAAGAAGGTTGCAGGAGTAGAAGTTATTTACTGTTTAATTCTCAACTTGTCTTACAGATTACAATAAATAAGAGTACAGGGAATTGAAAGCATTGCACGAGGACAGGAATTCACTGAGAAGTAATAGTCTGAAAGATGAAGATGGAAAGCAAAGCACACATAACAATAAAAAGAACACAATCTCATTTCAGGGAAAAATGACTCAAGGGTAAACACCTTATAAAAATAATTTATTGCTTGTCATGTATGTATACATTAAGGGAATCCTAAAGCATTTAGCCTGTACCTTATGAGGTATAAAAAGCCAATGTGCTCTGTCAGCACTGTACAGCCAGTATTTCAAAAGAAAAAAAAACTCAGTTTTCTGCAATTGGAACCTAATTTTGTCTGTTTAACCTTTGATTTCTAATTGCCATAAAGCAGTGCAGTACCAGTGGTTTAGAAGAATGAAGCCTTAATTACAACCCAGGTCACTGGAGTTGAATTAGTAATTCTGGTGATTGATGGGGAGGGGATGAGTTTGTCCACCCTGGGAGTAGAGCAAGGAAAAGGTGGCCATGTAATGTTAGGTCAACCCAGAGGAGGGTCTGGAATGCAAATACATGGCCTAGGGGGTTGATGTTAGGCTGCCAAGTCACTAATGGGTGGTAGCCTTCAAAGTTGGGGTACAGAGGACACCGTGAGTGTTTATAGTGATGCAGATCACTCACACCCATGACCAGGGAGCGAGGTTAGGCCATAGTATATGCCTACAGTGTTAATATGTTGGTAAGGCAGGAAGCACCCTCATGGTTGGATGTAAGACATCTCCATGCGTGGCTCTCACCCTGATACAAGCTGAAACCTCTGGGTAAAGGGAACTCATGTGCATATTAGATTGGAGGGAGGCTTGATGTTTGGCAGGAATGGAGGCAAAAGCTACATAGAAAAATTCATAAAGCAATGCATATCATTCAGTAGCAGTGGTGGAGAGGCTGACTCCTCCATAGCAATACTAGTCTGTGAAATATAATTCTCTGCACAGGAGGAGAGCAGGAGATTAATCATATGAGGTGTCACTCAAACATATGTGGAGTTGTATTTGCTGTAGCACTTAACAAACATAAGCAGAAAAGTATGGAAGACAGAGCAGACTCATAAAATACATCATCAGCAAGCTGAACTCTATTTTTGAAATACTTCACTTTTCTAACAGATACTAAAATGTTTATATGGCTAAACAGGCATATGACATTTTATGAAGACAGTGGTAACAATGCCAGTCTCAAACTGCAGCTTAGAGGTCAGCAGAAGTGATCATTTTGTGAGTAAACCTGTATTATTTCCAAGAATTTGAAAGTAAAGATCTCTGTAATCGAAGTATAGCTTAGTATGAAATAAAATTACATATCAGAATAAAAAAGTATTAATAAGCATAACTATAACAACAAAAAACTTTAGTGGTATCCTTTGCTTATAACATACTAAAATAAACTAATGAAATGCTTTTTTCCTCTTTCTCAGTTCAAATTACTAACAATCTTCCCAAACTGAATTCTCATTACAATTATTATATGAAGGACTATTTGTTTTCAGCTCTGTGTGCACTGTGAGGTTTTCGCAGCTATGAAAGAAGCTCTGGGATGTTTTTTCCCCCTATTTTCTTAGATAGGCCTTAAGCTTCCTTTATTTGGGAGCTTTTTATTTTCTTTTTAATTATAACAGGTGGATGTTGTGAGTTTAGGAAGTAGGCTGATGGCAGGGTCATTAAGTGGAGGGAGTGTTTTGTATTCAAGGTCAAGAACAGTATGTCTTAGGAAGTGATTTTATACTTGAAGAACTCACAGCATAACTAAGGAGGGCAAAGGGGGATGTGGCTGTCTCAGGGAGAATGTATTAGGTGACATGATTATCCAGTGCTGATGCTGTGGAAGTGTAGTACCAGCGTTTGGAAATGAATGCCAATACTACATTTGTAAAGCACCGAAGTGTTTTGTGAATCATCAAACAGCATAACTCTCAACCTTTTAACATAAGAATCCTGGACAAAGCCAAAAATAGTGGTGTTACAAAGACACAAAATCAGTCATTAATTTTAAATATTGTTCTGACAAACTTAAAATAACAAGTTTTGCATTAGCAAGCATTTTTTGAAAGATATAAAGTTTGAAACTCAAATGCCTATCATTATTTAATGACTTTAATCCTTGATGATTTACAAGAAAACTACAAATGCAAAAATATGGATTTTCGGCAAAATTCAGGAGAGTTGAGAGGTATGTGTAACAATAGCCAGTCACTTGTTAAAGAGGAAAGAGCTTTCTTTTTTTTTGTTTTTAACTTAAGTTTTGGTAAGTGCCAGTTTAAGGAACTGCACAGGGCACCAAATAACAGTTCAGGAAGAAGTATAGATGCTTATAAAGTAGTCAACTGGATGCCTGTTTTTCCTTGGGTAAGAGAATGCTTGTCAATGGATTCTAATATTTGATTACAGTATGTATATCAGAAGTTTGAGGCAAAAGCAATATTATTAGCTTTTTTGGCTCTGGTGTGAAGTCTATGGGATGGGAAAGATCTCATGCTTAGTATAATTATAAACTCTGAGTGTAATCCAAGTTTTACAGTAAATTTGTTTTGTATTTTGTGGTTCTGTTTTGGGATATATGCAGGCAGTTCTTTCCTAATGGGCCTGTGATTTATTTACCACTTGATATTTTTTCAGCTTTTACTGATATTTTTTATGTTCATTTTTATCTAGTAGTATCAGTTCTTTTATGTATGGAGGAAGACTTCCTTCAATTTAGGAGCACATTTTGGATGACCTTCTATGGTGTTAGGTGAGTATTGCTTTCAATTTTATTGAATTTATTTATTTATTTAGTTATTTATTTCACATTTGTTAACCGGGTTGGTCCAGCTGAATGGCTATAGCCCATTTTCAGTGGAGACCTGAGGAGAAAAGCTCTGAAATAAAAATATTCTTAGTAATACACAAATTAAGTAAAACATATTAATACATACATAATATTAATACACAAATTAAGTAAAACATCATATTAATACAAGAATGAGCAAGACAAAACATAAACATTGTACAAAGGATAATACAAACTATGTTATTAAACAGCTATAGACATTACAGTATTTGGATAGGTTATTTTGGTGATACATGTTTGGTGTGTACAGGTAGTGCCCAACAGAATTATGCAAATTGCTAGACAAGTAGTTCAGAGGATTGTTAAGGTTAGCTTAAGATAGAGCAGATTATAGAGCAGTGGTAGGGAGGTCAGGTGGGGTCCTGACAAGGGCAGATCCAGTTATTTAGGTAGAATAGTTTCAATTATTTTTGAAGCTACCTGCTTGAGTGCTGTTTCTTATGTTAGAGGGTAGGCTGTTCCAGATTTTTGTAATAGAAGATTTATATAGGCGATTGCCTATGTTTACTTTAGATGTATGAGTTTGTAGGAGAAGTTTCTCATAGCTATGTAGGGGGCATGGGGGGGGGAGTAGTATGAGACCAGAGTTATGAGGGAGGGACAGGAGGTGGGTTTGTTAAGTATGCGGTGGGTTACATGAAGTTGGGAAAATTTTAAATGATGGGAGAATTCCAGCCAGTGTAGCTTGCAGAGGGCTATGCCGTGGTGGGTTGGGTTAGGGAGGTTAGCTGCAAATTTGGCAATCTTATTGTAGGTTTGTTCCAGTCTAGAGAGTAAACTGGCTTGAAGATTGGTGAGGACTGGTGAGCCGTATAGGAGGCTAGGGAGGAGGTAGGCTTGGGAGAGGTGTTGTCTAGAATCTGCAGATAGGAATTTTGCATTGTGATATAGCAAGCCTAGATTTTGGTTGGCCTTTTTTATTGAATGGCGAATGTGTGTATCACATTTGAATTGGTCATCAATTGTCATAACAAGTAATTTTGTGTGTACGTCTACTTTAATTATTGTACTATTAAGAGAGGAGATGGAGAAGTTAGCCTTCATGTGGTCATGTTTTTAGGAGAAAGAGAAGTAGCTTAGTTTTTTGGGGGTTAAGGATAAGCTGATTGTTTTTTAGCCAAGTTTCTACAAGATGGAAAGATTGCTGAGTGTGTGTTTGAAGTTGTGTGATGGAGTTTGTGGATGTAATAAGAGTTGAGTGGTCAGTGTACTGGATGAGGCTGGAGAGGGGGTGGAGGAGTGGAGGTCGTTGATGAAGATATTAAAGAGCAGGGGTCCAAGAATGGACCCCTGTGGTATGCCAGTTTGTATGGGTAAGAAAGGAGAGCAGGAGGATTGCCATTTGACTGACTGATATCTGTCAATGAGATAACTAGCAAACTAAGAGAGAGCTGAGCCAGATAGATTAAGGTTAGTTGGTTTAGTCAGAAGTTTGGAATGTGATACTGTATCACATGCCTTTGATAAGTCTAGGAACAGACATGAGACTAAGTTATTGGAGTTTCTGGCTTCGGTAATGGTCTGGGTAAAGGATATAAGAGCTGTTGAGGTACTATGGTGTGGTCTGAAGTCGTGTTGGGTTGGAATGAGGACGTTGTTTTGTAGGAGGAAGTTAAGTATTTGGTTATGAATACACTTTTCTAATATTTTTGAAAGTGGGGGGAGTATGGCAATTGGTCAGTAATTGAAGGGGTTAATGGAGTTTCCACCTTTGAGGAGGGGATAGTATAAAAGTATTTCCAGGTTTTGGGTACAGTGACTTCTTTTATAGAACGGTTTATGAGTATTGAGACTGGGTAGGTGATGGATTTTGCAGCAATTCTGAGAATTGGGGTGGGAGTTTGTCTTCAGAGGGTGAACATGGTTTTAGTTTGAGGAGTAAAGATTTTATGTAGACTGTAGAGACAGGGTTTAGGGTGAAGTTAGTGTTGTTGCTGTTAATATGGGTTTTTAGGTTTTGGGGTAGATTTTGGGTAAGATTTTGGTCTGTGTTGGTCAATTTGCTGATAGAGTCTATGAAGAACTGGTTGAGGAGAGTGGTGGTCTCATGGTCTGCAAGGTTGAGGTACAGATTGGGGGTTTGGTGTTTTCCAGGGTGTAGAATGGAGTTGAGGTTTTTCCAGAAATATTTAGGGTTTACCTTAGCGGAGGTCTGTTTTTTAGCATAAAAGGACTTTTTATCTTTGTAGATTTCTTTGTTTACCTAATTGCTTATTTGTTTAAATACTTGGAGGTGATTTGGGGTTTTACTTTTTAACCAAGTTTTCCAGGCATTGTCTCATTTGTGCATTAGATTGTGATTGTCTTTACTGAGCCATGGGGCGTAGTTTGATTTTATTTGTATTTTACATGGGGGGGGGCTAGGGAGTTGAGGGTATTTACAAAGATGCAGTTGAATTCTAGGACAGCTTCCTCAAGTGGGAGAGAGTGCAGGATGTACCAATTTATGGCAGAGAGACTATCATTGAGAGATGCAGGGTTAAAATCTTTGAGTTTTCAACAGAATTTGTACTGATGTGGTTTTAGTTGCTGGTGAGAGTATCTCAGTATGCTAATGGATAGGTGGTCCCTTAGAGTATCAGGTAGAATTGTGGGGTTATGATAAAGTTGAGGGTAGGTACAGAGGATCCAATCTAATGTTGTTACTTGGTGGGAGTGCTTGGAAAGTTGAGTGGGGGTGGAGATAAGCTGGGTGAAGTCAAATAGATTGATACTTTGGGCAGATGAAGGGGATTCTATAGTTTTCCAGTCTATATGTACATCTCCTAGCAATAGAGTTTCATAGGGCAGGTTTTGAGATAACCAGGATAGAATGTCTTCAAGAAGTTGGATGGTTTTCCCTGGGGGAATATAAATGGCAGCAATGGCAATTTTTTGTGGTTATTAAGGTGATAGTTTAGTATTAGTATTTCAGCTGGGTGAAATTCAGGTAGATCAATGGAAATGGGGGAAGGGGTGAGGTGTTGAGAGTAAAGAATTGCTACACCTCCACCTTTTTTGGAGGTTATGTCAAGGCAATAGATGCAATATCCTGGGGGAAGGATTTCACAGTTCAATATATGGGTTTTCAGACAGGTTTCAGAAAGTATAAATAAGTGGAGGGAGTACTGGAAAATCCATGCATGAAGGTCAGTGATTTTGTTAGTAAGGCTTTGACTGTTGATTGCCATAATGGATATATATTTGGAGGAGAGGGGGGTGGGAGTCTGTAGGAGGGTACTGTGTGAGGAGGTGGAGGTTAATTGGATAGGAAGAGGGATTTGCTGTGATGTGGATATGTCTGTTGGAGTGGGTCCAGGACTAGGGTGGATGTTGCCAGCTAGTAAAAGTGTTGTATGTAGTAAGTTGAGTTTGGAAGGATAGTGTTTATTAGAGGTGAGTGAAATTTTGGCTCTAAGAATGTAGGGGGGGATAGATGAAGTATTTTGTATTGAAAACAGAGGGAGATGGAAATGTTGTATAAAGAAGGAGATATAGTAGTGAATGTTATATGTATGTTTGTGTGGACAATATAGCAGGAGATAGATGTTGATTTGTCAACGGGGGTGCTGCTATGGTAAGAGGGTAGGACAGATAGTAGTAAAAGAAAATTAGTTGTAAGTAGATTGGTGAGCATGGTTAGTATGGTTGATTTGTAGGAGAGTTTTAAAGCTTTGAGTATAAGAATGGAGAGGAATATGGATTTGATAGTGAGGGCAATGAGGAGGAGGGAGTGGGAAGTGGGTCATATTTATAGCGGATGGAGTTGGTGGTGTGAACAGTGAGAAGTAGGCGGAGAGTGTGAGTTGTGTATTATGATTGGATGGTAAGATGGGAGGAGTCAAGATAGATGAAAATAAATGTAGTGTATGTGGGGGTGGGTGGGAAATGGAGGTAGGATAGGGGAGCAGAGTGAGCCCAATCATAGCGAGGACAAATGGAGGAGGGAAGACCTCTCTAGTGGAAAGTACAAGAAAAAAATAATCAGTCAGGGTTCTTGGAGCTCTTCCAGGTACATAGTCTGATTTCTTAATGTTTTAAATAGGACCAATAAAAAATAATAACAGCTAAGAGTTTTAAACAGGACCAGGAAAAAATACAACAGTGGGCTTAGTTCTAAAAATTAAATATAAGAGATTTGGATCAAGAGATAAGGCAGGATAAGTCAGAAAACAAAAATAAAGTTCCACGTAGGTGCAGGGAGAAGGCACAGGGATACTAGATGTGGGGAGTTTGCGAGCCTGACCACTAGGTAATGTGCTTGCCCAGAAGAGGATAAGTTAACATAAAGCAATAATTGTAACAGTTTGAGTAGACAGCTACGCTGGTTAGAGGAAAGCCACCTACATGCACAAAAATGTGTAGAGGTGCAAGCTGTTTATCAGTTGCTGCTATATGATTCAAATCCCGGATGCTCCCAATTTTACTAGGTTTCCTCATCCTTTTTGAAGAAACTGGGATACAGTGTTTATGAATATCATCCTTATTTTTTTTTTCAAAATCATATACATACTGTACATGAACAATCCATCTGTATAAAATATAGATCAGATGGCCCAACCCCAATAAGCACTAAAACAAAGCACTCAGGCTAATGCATCTAAGTACAAATACAAATAATCAGGTCAGACTATTTAGATATCATCATAAATGGTTAAATAGTTACACCTCCTATTCTCCTACAGACAGGTATGAAGACTCTATCATAAAATAGACTCAGATCAAATCCAAAAAAGGGGAAAATGGGAAAACATGAAGAAAAAGAAAGAGAAATAAAAAACACAGAAAGAAAATAACTGTTTGCATCCTTCCCATCCTTGCTAATGTACCTTTAAACTCAGTTACATTATTTGTATCAGTTCATTGCATGCAAAGGCATAAGAAGGGTTAGAGAATGGGGTAGCCACCCTGGGCACTGGTGTTAGGGGCCATGATCAGTAGTTGCCGATGAGATGGTATTTTAGTAACTGCATTTTGAAATGAATATCAGTGCTGTGTTTGCATTCAAGTATGAAGGTCTGAACTGTTTTGCATGTGGTATTCTAACCACTAATTTCAGCAAGCCGCTTTTTACATTTGTAACAAATGGTTTGCTACAGTTTCACAGTTTCAGTCAGAAAACATTTTCCTCACCTTGGCAAGAGGACCTTTTATTTATTTACTTTTTTTTTTTTGTTCCTCAGCTCAAAGAGAGGACCGGTGTTCTTTTCTCACTTAGAAGTGAAGTGTATTTGATTGGGGAACTGTACCAGGTAATTCTGAAGGTAACTATGGCTTTGACTGTGAGATCAGTTGTCCATGATCCTTCAGCTGGTGTCACTTCATAAATTTTACTACAATGTCTATCACTGTCTTCTTTGCCTACACCAGATTTAACATGCATTTGAACTATTTATTCACCAACACTCTGTCAGCATCACTAGTTCGACCTAAGCTTATCAAATTCTGAACTGGCTGGCAGTCCCTAGATTTCCACTATTGAACTTTTCAGGGGTTTTGAGATTTCTAGGTGCATATGATGAATTTCTAGGTGTACATGATGAATTTTTGACTTACTGTAGTCAGAAACCAGAATCACACTTACCCTCTCTCTCCTAGATATACCTTGTGTGATGTCAGATCTGCATAGTATTGTCCCCTTACGACCTGAATGTCTGCAACTCAAATGTCCTGTAGGTATAATCCTGGTTCCCTAGTAAAAATTATACAAATAGTTCAGATACCCAGAGCCTATGTCCCCATCTACATGCACTTTATGGCTGGCAGTGCTTATACAGTGGGGAGACTTATGGAAACAAACAAGAGAACCTATGTGGGGTCAACCATGGAGGATCTAAAGATGTGTAGTCCATTGCATAGAACTCATTTTTATCAGAGAAAGACTCCAAATGTTATCTGCTTCCCTGATGCTCTGTGTTAACCTCCTTTTTTCCCCAGAACATCTTTAACCTATAACCTATAGTGGAGGAGACCTCACTTGCATATTTAACCAATAACCCTCTTCTCTGAGCTTTCCCTACTATATATATATATTCAGCCACGGTTACAGTCATAATATTGGAGTCTGACCATCTCAACTCTCCACTGAAAGCAGGTGATTCAACTTTTGATACTTAAAAAAGTTTTTCTCTGTTATACAAAATCATTTAACCAGGCCATGAAAGTATATGGACTCACTTGGAGTCAAATATCTAGAAATCTCTCTCTAGACCAGAAGTTAATGAATTGGACCACATGCCCCACCACAGCTCTGAGTGAAATGTAGCTAGAAACTTCTTAATCAGTTAGGATATGGGGCACATTCTGCTCATACCTGCATATTGACCTAATTTCTTAGCCACTTCATGTATCATTGTATCGTAATTACTAGGCCTGCATACATTCTGGCTTCCACTTTCCCATTATACCCCCCTACCCTGTAAGCCAGCACAGGAAATCTCTGGATATATTCATCTCATGGCATCTTGACCTCACCCCCCCCCCACATTAACATGTTCATATTTGGTAGATCCTGCCTTCCAAGTCATATCAGACCCCAGTGATAGACCTGCCTACTTGCCACTAAATAGATTTTAACAGTAGGATTTTCAGTGATTTTATGACATGTTGGGCAGATCTATTCCAAATATACTCATGACATATACATAGTAAATGAGTAAGAGCATTCTAACCCTAATAATTTGCCACTTTACAGGAAGGCAAGCGTGTTTTCAGCCCTCTCCCAGAGCCTGCCTCTCCCTCGATATGGTGAAAAATTATATTAACAGCCTCTTTACTAGCCCTAACTATCCACACCCTTTAAATATTTCATATAGCTTGCTTCCCATTTAAATTAGCATTCTTCCCTAATGTACTTCTATGTAAACTGTTTAACCAACAAGACTTCAGTCTTCTTTTTGTTGACCTCATAACCTGCAATGTCCTCAAACCTAGCAATAGGTCCCAAAGATGCAGTGTCCCCAGATCTATCAGTAGGTCCCAAAGATATGGGTGAGATGATGCCAAGATCTTGTAGAAGACAAATATGTAATTTGAAAACAGGCAACCTGATGGGACTGCTCACCCACAACTATGTCCTCAACAAGCAAGTGGTGCCTAATTACCTGTGCCAGTGACTCAGTCAACAGACCAAGCAAAAATGGCAAAATAAGAAAAGTCTGCCTTGACCTCCTGCCTGCCTAGACTAAACCTGAACTAAACTAAGTGATTTGTTTTTCCTCTTCTATGCTAGGGGGCCCCACATACAACATTGCTAATATATTCAGCCATTTGACACTCACATGGGAACCCAATAGCCAACATTAATTCAAATAGGTAGTCCATGCAGAACATGTCAAAAGCCTTCTCCATGTCCAGGCCTTGAAAAGGGGTATGGTCATACCCATCCACTGCAAGTCCATCAGTACAGTGTCCACTGGATAAAGTCAAATGGCCATCTTCCTGTACAGAAACAACATTGCTCTACACTACCTACCTGGTGCATTAACACCCAGACTTGTGCATTAACACCTGGAGGTGAAAGCACCATAGGCCAATATAAATTCTGTAGTCCATTCTCAACAGTGTGATCAGACAATACAAGCCTGTCAACTTCATAGGTTTACCTGTTTTTTCAATCCCAAATGTTCTTGTCTTCTACAAAGAAGGAACTCTACCAGTTGTCTAAGCCTTCTGAAAAAAAAAAGTCAGCAGATCCATCCAGCCATAACCCCTTTTTCCAATTTTTGCATGTGGGGTCAGTGTGTCACTTCAACAGTGACAATCATCTGGAGCAAAGTCTTACACCAGTGGGTGCCTAGCCCTGCCATGATAGCTCTTTCACACCACACTTTCTCACACACACACACACAAACACACACACACACACACACACACACACACACACACACACACACACACACACACACACACACACTAACATATTCTCAAACATATGGCCAATTTATATTGTCCAATCCACCTACTGCATGTCTTTGGAATGTGCGAGGAAACCAGGGCGCACCCATGTGAACTCAGGGAGGGCATGTAGACTCTGCACAGAAGGCACCCCAGCTGAGAATCAAACCAAGGAACCTCTTGCTGCGAGGCGACAATGGTACTGCACCACTACTGTGCCACAGATCTCCATATATAATTATATGCACACACTGGTTGATCTTTCCTATCAGCCTGTCTGGGTCTTTCACCTTTACCCATACTCAGTTATGTTATAGTCATTTCCTACATACCCTCAAAGACTGGGGCTGTTATTTTTTTCTGTTTCTCTGCAGACAGAATCAGAAAAGATACACTGTGCAAGAAGGTACACATCCTCTCCCGGATACCCACCACAACATTCTTGCAAATTGCTGGCAGATCTTCCTGTAGGGTCTTTAATACATCCCCATTACCTCACCTCTTCCCCATTTTCAGTATTTTTGATAGTATACAAAACCATGTTCATATGTAACCTAGATGCTAGGTTAGGATTCATGTCAATAGCTTGACAATACATTCCCCAAACAAATAAAAAAACCCTCCAAAAATGCTTTTCCAAAATAATTTTTGGTGAAACCCAGCATAAATCCCTTTATGCAAAGCAAGCCCCTGTACCCATATGAAATACCTCCCCCACCCCCAAATTAAATATACCTACTTTGAGGTTGCACAATAGCAGAGAAAATAGGACTTTTACACTATCAGCAGAAATGCTTCCGTTAAAACATTTTCACTGAAATGTCATTTGCTTAAATTGCTGTCAGTACACACTGAAACACTACTGCTACCTTACTGCCTAGGGAAACAGAGTTTTGTAATTCCAGTGAAGTTTATCCAGGTATACTTCAATTTTCTTATGAAGCAATTCTTTAATCTTCTGCCTTAAACATGTGACCATAGCTTCTGACATCTGTGGGCTCAACCATTGAGCAGACAGCATCATTTGAAGGTGAAGCTACTACAAGTGAGGATTCTCTTCCCAAGTGGCCCCTCACCCCTAAATGTCCCCCTTGAGACAGCAACCAGTATGATCTTCATGAGCATTCCATAGGATAGAAGGAAATGAGTCATCATGTAAACTTGAAGGACCAAATGTCCTATGATATCTACAGAATAAATGTCTTGGGGCTGATATACTTTCAAACCATAACAGCTAATTCCCATAGTATTGGTGGGATTGCGGATGGTGTGGCGGGGATGCATACTAGATGCATGAAGCAGGCTATTGTATTGTGGATACTTACGAAACACTTTCATACTAAGGGTATGATCCTCATTCCGATATATAGTCGAAAGTTGATACTATCATGATGTGATGTAAGAATAAACTCAAACAATTTACCAGTGCTAATACTAGTTGTGTGTATGATCTTAAGGTGTATGGCAATTGTGCTAGTAGCTGGATTATTTATCTGTCCACATGTAAATATTCTGCCTTTTATGTGGGCCAAACGTCCCGATCATTGAGAATACGGATGTCAGAACACAGAAGTGATGTCCATAACAAAAGGGAGACTAATGCCCTATATAGACATACTATCAAACATCCTAATGCCGAATTTAGATTTATGGTAATAGAATCATTGGTGATAGGAGTAATCAGCAAGGTTGGCATACCATTCTAAATCATAAAGAGAAATATTGGCTTATTAATTTAGGAGCATTATTTTCTCCTGGGCTTAATGACCATTTATGATGTATACCACAGATCATTCCCTTTATATATATATATATATATATATATATATATATATATATATATATATATATATATATTTATTATATATTATATTTATATACAGTATGTTTATGAACTTTTGTATATAAATATATGTTTTTGGTATTTGGTGTAATTTTTGTTTATCATTTATACCATTTTTTTATTTAATGTTGTCTCATTAATACATAATTTATTTTTAGTATTTGGGTTGGACCACTTTTGTTATTGGTTGTGGGAGTGCATATATTGAAATGTAATGAAATATTTGTAAAATGCTTTTTCACTGAAGAAGGCTGGTTAGCCAAAACTGGTCTGAATAAAGTATTTATGTTATAATTATTATATAATAGTGCTTGGTGTACTCTATGCTGGCCACTGGTGTTTTTACTGTGTATGGCCATGCATTTTCCGTACGTGCAGAGCGTCTGATTTTTTCAGTTTGGATTTGCTCTGCTGTTGGCTTCGAGTACAGGCTCTGTCAGTCCGTGAAGGAAGAATTTTCAGTGTTTCAACCTGGAATATTTACTTGTTTATCGGATTTCTGATCTGTGCTTTCTTTTTTTCATTTTTTGTGGCTGGATGTCGAACTAAGATTTCCTTAGGAATAGGAAAGAAATATTTATTGTTAAAGGCGGAGTTTACAAGGGGCCTGATGCTACATTTTTATTAGAACTGAATGCCCTTTCTTTTTTTAGGAAGATCGAGTATGATGCCAACTGGTTTCAAGGTACTGTTTGTCATGTAGGTTTTGTCCTGAACGAAAGGTTATTACAATATTTGGGGTATCATAACATCTGGACAACTTTATGTTAATCGACATATGTGGATTACATTATGTATACCTATTATGGTTATGACTCAGACTAATGGTCGGAATTTGACATCTACATTGGTTGTGGAAAGGCTTAGTGTTGTTCGTTGGGCTTAGTTAGGAAACTCAACTTTATTGGGACTTTATCGTTATAAGTTATGGTACAATTTCTGACTGATATCAGGCAATACTAATACTGTGTGCCATATTTTGGGGCATATTTGAAGGAAAGGCAAGCTGTTGTGTTTTGGGACATTTTGAACATTATTTGTGGACCTTATGTAATATCACTTTTTGGATGCTTAAATTATTTTCAAACAGGCATTTTTTCATATTTCCATATTCTGATACGTTCATCTTTAACGAAGCAGAGGAGATATTGCCACTATAATATATTTATTTATTGAAGGTTTTTTCTCAGTTTATATACTATGAGGTGTGTATGGTACAAATACATGTGGAATGTTCTGAAAAATTGGATAGTTACTCTTTAAGTCCGCTTTGGGATATGATATCAAATGTATCCAGACAAACTATAAAAGAAATTTGTAACCAATCGGAAGCTGGTATTTTCAGACCATTGAACTTTTAGTGGGCCTATACCATATATATATATATTGGGCTTTAAATGGTTGTCGCAATGTGCTATTAAGGCATTAATGTGAATAAATTTGGCTCTGATAAACACAAGGGTGATATTAGTTTTTATCATATGGAACAACACAGTATGATATGGTATATGACTTTCATGACAATATTATTATATTAACAATAATATAATTGTACTGCATTTAAAATAGAAGTGTTTAAGTGTTGTTACAATCACAGTTATCATAGGTTACAATGTTCTATTTTTATATGGTCTGAGAGTGTTGTCTTTATTCACATATATTATTTACCAATGCATTTGGTGCCATTAGTGTAGCTTTTTTGTATTATATTCATGCTGCATTTTCTCCTTTCTTGCAATGTATGCTTGCTTATAACTTTATTATGCCTTTTGTTTTCATTAGGATATTATAAGGTGGTTGGCATACTAACTATAAGTGAATAGTAATGATACTGGTAGATG
Source organism: Protopterus annectens (assembly GCF_019279795.1). Lineage (NCBI taxonomy): Eukaryota > Metazoa > Chordata > Ceratodontiformes > Protopteridae > Protopterus > Protopterus annectens. The sequence continues at coordinate 135,648,047 of NC_056732.1, forward strand.
GAATATTTATAATTTATATGATATACCATTTAGTATTTTTGGTTTTGGATGAACATATTTCACAAGTGATATTGAACTATATACTCACAGTTTAGCTAGAAATTAAAAAAAAAATTTGGTTAGTTTATTGACCCACTTGTATGGTCTGTCATATTTCTCTCTGAATAGTGATGTTTTTATGACAGCTCTGTTGGTACTTATACCTATAGATTTTGGACTATATGATTTCTAATACCTTTGGTGATTTAGTTCTGTCTCTAGTGTATGTTTAGAATATAGTATAATTTTGTTTCAAATAGTCGTATTGGAATCTTTTCTTGGATATCCAGCTCCCTTTTTTTGCTTGAAATAATTGAGTTAGCTTCCTTGTGCTTTTAAAAAACAATATTATTGATTATCAACATGGATCTGGAAAGCATTCTAGATGGGTTATGTGCCGATAGGGATGATATCAGAGTATTTGGCATTGATACCAGACCAAGCAGTAATCAGAATGGTTCTGAAATTGATCCTATGGATGGATGTAACATTGCTTTTAATAAATTGGGAAAGGGTTTGAAAAATCTAAGGGCCAATATATGGCATCTTAGGCTATTCAGAGTGTATTTGAACAGAGAAATAGTACCTAGAGGCCTTAGAATTCTGATCCAACCCCTAGTTGGTAGGTCGGAGGACACACTAACCAGGGAATGGAATTTAGCTTTGCAACAGGCCTCAATAATGTTTGTTCATATTTTGACATCATACTTCCGAAGGATTGTTGATATCAATGTGTTAGAGGTGAAAACATTTTGGGAAGAATGTAAGAAATATGAGGTGATACCACAGTATGGTACTTCTTTAAATAAGCTATCTAGGGAGCTGGCAATCTATGAAAAGCAAATACGGGAAAGAAAGATTAAGAAATTTAATAGAGATGTAACGGATTATCAAAGGGGTCGACCCTTTGATGTACTGAGAACAGTTAGGTTTTCAGAGACCAATAGAGCTGCCAGTATGAATAGCGCAAGAAAAAGACTTAGATCTATTTTAAAGAGAACAGAGAACCCATACACTAGTACATCAGGGGAGGAATCTTCCTTCACCAATAATGACAGTGTCAGTACTAGGGAGTCACCCATTCGTAAGAAGTCCAACGCACAGCACCCTTTAGATGGGGTAGTAAGCAGCGTGGGGGCCGCAAGCATAAACATGAGGGCAGGCATCAGTTCAATGGAGGGTCTATTGCAGACCATCTTGAAGTAACTCGGATCAATGGCCAGAATGTGTTAAATTTATCTGATGTATTACTAACTGATGAGCAAACTCTTCTACTAAATAAAGGTCTTGGCTTTGTACCTGGATTCTTTGTGGATGAATATAGTATAGTTACTGATGTTTACCAATTTTGTCACAGACTTAATCTCAGATTATTTTTTGCAGATAACAATACTCAAATATCTGATGAATTTAGGTTTCACAAATCCGACTTCCAACCACCAGTGAATAAACATGTTTCGATTTTTTACAAGCAGTGCTGAGGGAATTTTCATTTTCCAAATAGAGAATCATCTATTTTGGGTCATAATCTTTCCTCTGAGGAAGCAGCTGCCTTGGAGCAACTCAAAAATAATTATGATATTGTCATCTTACCAGCAGATAAAGGTGGGGCTGTGGTTGTTATGAATATGGATTATTATTTGAATGAGGGTAAGGGACAACTTTCCGACTCTAGATGTTATATGTCAATGTCCATAGATCCAACCCCCGTCTTTAAAAAGGAGATTGATATGTTCTTAAGCCAGGCAGTTGATGAAGGTATTATTAATGTTATTACTAAGAGTCATCTTACCGTAGCAGATCCGCAGAAACAAATTTTATATTTACTACCCAAAATCCACAAGTCATTAACTCAGCCTCCAGGCAGACCAATTGTTGCTGGTATTGGATCTCTGGCTGAACCTTTGTTGGTATTTTTGACCAAGTATTTAAAACCTTTATTGGCTTCAGTCAGAGCAGGGATCCAGGATACAATGCAATTTCTTAAAATCATATCAGATACACAGTTAGAGCCTGGATGGCTGATGTGCACCCTGGATGTAAAGGCCTTATATACTAGTATTCCCCATTGGGCTGGCCTACAAGCATTACAATTTTGGTTGGAGCATGCTGCTTTATATCCACCTGGCTTTAATACCTTTTTGGTATGTTTGGCTGAGCATGTTTTAAACAAAAATGTATTTTACTTCCAGGGTGAATGTTATTGGCAATTGCAAGGTACAGCCATGGGGGCATCATTTGCCCCCATATATGCAGATCTGTTTATGGCTTTCTTTGAGGAATGTATGATTTATGATCCACTTCATAATATCTATCAGGTAGAAATAGATATTTGGCGCAGATATTTGGATGATTGTTGGATGGTGTGGCGGGCAGATGTGATATATCTTCAGGAATTTTTGGATTATTTAAATGGCAATTTGTGGGGTATTGAATTTACTCTTACATCACATCATGATAGTATCAACTTTCTAGATGTGACTGTATATCGGAATGAGGATCATACCCTTAGTACGAAAGTGTTTCGTAAGTAGCCACAATACAATAGCCTGCTTCACACCATCCGCAATATTCCAAAATCACAATTTATGTGCATTAAAAGAATTAGTTCCTCTGCACGGGAATTTGAACATGCCAGACAGGATTTATGTGACAGATTCTTAGATAGGGGATATAGGGAGTTGGATATTACACGTGCCAGTAACTGGAGTTGTGCTCAAGATAGAGACACACTGTTGGAATAGAAACAGCATAAGCCAACATAAATGGGTGATAATCTTAGATTTGTGACCACTTATGGATGTAATAACAACGTCATCAGAAATGTAATTGATACACATTGGAACATTCTTATGACCAATGACCAACTTAGAGGATGCCTGGGCCCCAGATGTCAATTTTCTTACAGATGTGGGAGGACTTTAGGTGTGCATTTCTCACACTTTAAACATAAAGAGAGTGGAGGAGCGGTGTACAAACAATTGACAATGCTGGGGGATCAGTTATTGGGGATGTTTCCCTGTGGACATTGTGGGTCATGACAATTCATGAATAAACTCAAACAATTTACCAGTGCTATTACTAGTCGGGTGTATGATCTTAAGGTGTTTGGCAATTGTGCTAGTAGCTGGATTATATATCTGGCCACATGTAAATGTTCCGCCTTTTATGTGGGCCAAATGTCCCGATCATTGAGAATACGGATGTCAGAACACAGAAGTGATGTCCATAACAAAAGGGAGACTAATGCCCTATATAGACATACTATCAAACATCCTAATGCCGAATTTAGATTTATGGTAATAGAATCATTGGTGATAGGAGTAATCAGCAAGGTTGGCATACCATTCTAAATCATAAAGAGAAATATTGGATTATTAATTTAGGAGCATTATTTTCTCCTGGACTTAATGACCATTTATGACGTATACCACATATCATTCCATTTTTATATATATATATATTTATTATATATTATATTTATATACAGTATGTTTATAAACTTTTGAATATAAATATTTTGGTATTTGGTGTAATTTTTGTTTGTCATTTATACCATTTTTTTTTTTATTTAATGTTGTCTCATTAATATATAATTTATTTGTAGTATTTGGGTTGGACCACGTTTGTTATTGTTTGTGGGAGTGTATATATTGAAATGTAATGGAATATTTGTAAAATGCTTTTTCACTGAAGAAGGCTGGTTAGCCGAAACCGGTCTGAATAAAGTATTTATGTCATAATTATTATATAATAGTGTTTGGTGTACTCTATGCTGGCCACTGGTGTTTTTCCCACATTAACAACAGCTTTATACTATCTTTCCACAAGTTTTTAGGACTTTGCTCCTCTTTACTGGCTCGTAAGTACATTTATATTAACTGAACATATAATCATCAAAACCACTAGATAACCTTCAGTGGTCCATGTGACAAGACCCTGAACATGAATCCCCATAATGTCAGAGTTGTACAGCTGAAGTCTGGAAGAAATAGCTGTAAGAACTGCCATAGTTCCTGAGTCATAGGTAGCCACTTTCTAAGCATTCAGGGATGCACTGACAACATTCCTCTTCCAACCTTTTACCCAAAGATTTAGGACCATTAAGTTTAGATAACCCAAGCATAAAAACACCAAAGGTTTAGAGGTATTCCTACATACCAAACTATTTATGAAACTCATCCGTACCTCTATGGTAGGAAGTAACACTGCACCTATAAGTATCTTTCATTTGCATGGAGCATCACACATATCACAGGACACAATGGTCTTCTCTCAGCATTCATACAGGTAAACCGCTATCAACAAGTTGATGCTATTCTCTAGCATCACCTAACTCCTCACAGTCCTTGCAGTCAGTTTCCCTCCATTTTATATACATTCTCAGTGCTTCTTCTGTCAGCAGGCATGACAGGATTTTTGCCTAGTCTCTCCAATCCCGATACCACTACAGTGACATAATGCTCAAAATCTTCAAGTAGGATTCCTGGCCAGCCTTACTGGTTGGTTTCTTCATAGCAGGTGGAGTCTTAAGTTTGGTAGATACTTTGGCCAGCACAATTAGCTGTTACTGTAGTTGTACCAGCCATTGGTCAATCCCCACTCGTGACACCACAAGTCTCTATAGTAATTCCTGTATGGCTGGAAATATAGGTTCATAGGTGTTTACTAGGCTAATGACCACAGGGGCCTTTTTAAAGCCTAGCCACGCATCCTAAATCTCTGACAAGTTCTGATATCCTTGATAAGTGTAAGCAGGAGCTTGGGAGATGAAACATTTACAAGCTGGGCCTGGGAGATGAACCATTTACAGGTTGTCTGTGTACATTAGAGACATAGGTGCCAACCCAGGTATGAATTTCAGAAGGAAATTCATACAGAAACACAACAGTTATAATGCTATAGGAAATTAGTAGCCCAAATCTTATTTGCATTTTGCAGCAGAAGTACTGCAATGTTCTGAAAAAGGCAGGTCTCTGGCACCTGTTCACATTCCCCACCAGTGTAAGATCTGAGGAGGCACTGCATACTGGACTTACATAAAACATATTTTCTTCATAAAGACACACTAAAAATAAAAATTAATACTTTGCTTGGCAAAAAAAAATAATTCTTTGGGTTATTTTTCCATCAAACAGTATTACAGTGTCTCATAACATTTCCAAGTATGGACTGTCTTAAAATGTCCCAGCTATTGAACTTGACCAGGCCCCTACCACAGCTCTAAACTCCAGATCTTTTTTCACTGTAAACTCCAGTTGTTTCTTTCATGTATAGTTCTACAAGTTAGCCTTAAAATGGGCTCTCACTGACTCCACAAGTCTCTGGTCATCCTGGCCCTCTCCATCTCATCCATTCTGAAATTCTAATTGAAGAATGTACTTGCACCTCCTAGGTCTCAGCAAACCACTTCCTTTATATCAGCATGATTGACAACCAAGGCCTTAGTATCTAGACAATATATAATGTTTGAATAGTTGTTGTGAGAATATTCCACACCCCCCAAACTGCAGCACACACTTTAAAGTCGCTTTGCCCATATAGTACATGGTATACGTTAAATCCTATTTAAAGCAGTATATATATATATATATATATATATATATATATATATATATATATATATATATATATATATGTGTGTATACATATACATATATGGATTCACTTCATATGCTCGAAATCCTGAAATATTGAATTTCAGAATCTCGAGCCCATAAAGTGGAAAACCTAAAACACCGAACACTCAGAAGCGTGAAATTCAAAATTGCGACTTCTCTACAACACACACACCACACATATACATACACACACCTTCCTCCCCACAAACATGCAGCTCAATCCTAACTACAAGCGGGGGGGGGGCAAGCCCCCAGCACCCCCCCATGTGGGGGGCTGCGCTCCCCACACCCCCTATTAAATATACTAACTCCAAGGTCGCACTACATACACAAACACATGAAACACCACCACACAAGCTACATCCCCTCACACACACACACACACACACACACACACACACACACACACACACACACACACACACACACACACACAAACACCACAGTAACAAAACACACTAACACACACTACAGCGCCTACCCAAAACCCTTAAAACATAAACACTTACCTGAATCCATGAACACAGCGCAGCACCAGAACTGCTAATTCAACATCTCCAAAATGCGAGATTTTAATTTTTCACTTAAATTGATTGCAAATTTTATTAAGATTAATTTCTGTGTAGTATATGTATCCTGTTTTGATGAAATATACATTTTTTTCATTTTGTATAACTTAAGTTTGAATTTCACCAGTGAAGGAACCTACAATACGAGAGGAATAACAAATAGTCATTTTAAGGTTTTAGACTAATATTTTTCTAAACCAGAATATCTCAAGTAGTTATCATGAATTGCTTCTTCTAGCCATTTAATCTGATATAGTGATTTTGATATTTCATCGTAACTGAATAATCTATATTGTGCTTCTTCTAGCCATTTAATCAGTAATCTATAATAATAAATGTTCATAATGTGGTTAAAGTGTGCTTCATTTAAAAAAAATTTCAAAGTATAATAAGTTATGTTCAGAGATTCCCAATGGAGGATACATAGCACTATTCTTTGTCAGGTTTTCACAGTTTGCAACAATAACATCCAGAATGTTTTTAGCCCTGGTTGGATCTCTGATTATTTGTCATAATCCATGAATTAATACAATATCGAGGAAATCATGTTTACCCTTTCAATTAGATGTATAATTGTTGTAATGCACTTTCAGATATGCCATAATGTTATTATATGACAAGATAAGAAAAATGACTGCTTTATGTTAAGAATGCTTTTCTTTATTCTTTTGACGACAGGATAAGAACAAAACCAAATATTAATATGTATTGAGAAAGTACTGCTGATGTTTTTGTTTTTTACATATTTCTTTATTTCATGAATATCAGAATTTAATATGCCTGACTACTTGTATGAGAATTGAAAGAATGCCATCCCTACACTTTTCTGGGAATGTTGCTGTCTGATACAGTACTTGGAATGGAGAATCTAATAAATGCGAACGGGAATAGTAAGATGGAAAGGGGGTCACAGACATGGGTATTGTAAAATTTGATAAAACTGAGGATTTACTCTGAACAGTAAATGAACATGAATCTCTGGAGTTCCAAGGAAACACTAAATGGAAGGAAATGCTACAATCCACAGCTGCAGATATCACGGTGAATGATGAAGTTCCAGGTCTGTATTTTAAGGAAGTGAACACTGTATCACAGGCAAAATCAAATTCAGAAAAACAGCAGAAGACAATGGTGGAAGAAGAGATGAAAACTGCAGTTCATCACACAGTTGCAGAGGTTCTGAGTCTGTCACTATCTAAACATGCATTTGCAGAGGCTGTATGAGCTGGCATAAAAAATCAGGACTGTAGAATGGAGGAACTTGCTGTCTCATTTTACAACAGTAGGCATGAAACCTCCATACTACATATATTTTGGATGTATATACTGAAGCTGCTTCAAGTAATATTAGAGGTCAGTCATTTATGAGCATCACTTGAACAACACAATACTTCAAACATATTTTGCATTTTAATAAAATCGAAAGGATTACAGTGGGTTAGTTTCATATTATACAATGACTGGCCATTAGCATTTAAAAATGAGCGTGCTGATTGGCCAGCCCAGAATATACCAACAGGAAAAAGTCCAGTCTCCTGGACTTTTTCCCGTTAGCGTATCTCGTTTTTTTTTTTTTTTAATACCTAACACAACTGAAAACATTTTACATTCAGGAGATGGCACAGACAGAAATAAAAGGATAATTAATTACGTTCTACAAAACTTAAAAAATGTACCTGATTATCCTTTTATTTTTGTCTCTCCTGACTCTTCTAACATAAAAAGTCTCCCTGGTTCTTTTTTTTTTTTTTTTGATTATAACAAAGAAGAAGAAGCAACGGAGATAGTCCTTTCTCCAATGCCACCTCTTCACAGCCCTGATGTACTGCGGAAGCATGGCAGCACAAGTCCCATCCACAGTTCATCAAAAAAAGCTCCAGGATACCACATAAATGTGGAAGGGCAGCACAGAGGCATTATGCAAATAATTTCTTTAAGAAAAGTAAGTGTTTTTTTTCTTAAATAATGTCACTGTATAAATCGCAATAACCGACTCAGTGGTTGTGGTATATTGAAATTTAAACCAAAATAAAGGGCCAGCACCAATGGAAGTTGCGGAAAAATATGAATTTAATAAATATATATTTCAAATCAACTAGGGAGTATAAACTACCCCCAAGTCAGCACAAAAGTGCCATATAATAAATCAGCAAACTGGTTTCAGCTGCATAAGCCTTCTTCAGTGCATGAATCAAACTGGAAATAATAAGAAACACATCAGAACAATGGTTTAAATAGCACATGCCAATTAAATAATTAGTACATAAAAAATTCTTATTGAAAAAATCCTAAAGAAATATGCAGCAACTTAATAATAAGCAGTGGATTCCTATTGCAAATATGTTAAAGATGTTCATTCAACCCAGGGCTGAAAATACCACCCAATTTGATTATCCATTTTCTATCTTTGTTGTTTAAAATAGTATGCCATGCACTTTTATGGGATCTGTCACCTGTAACTTTGTCAATAACTGTAAAGTGAAACGAAGCAGAAGGGTGCTTGAGTGTATGTTTATAGAGTGCACTGGAAGATTTATGGTTCCTTATATTACTAACATGTTCAGAAATTCTAATATGTAATGGTCTAGATGTCTGGCCTACACAGAAGGCTGAGCAGTGACAGGAGGCCAAATAGACAACCCAATCTGAACCACAGTTGTCCAAAAACTGTATGTCAAAGACCTTATTGGTGTTAGGACTGGTGAATTCCTTAATTTTGAAAACCCTGGCACAGTGTGCATAATGACCACATGGGTAAGAACCACATAATTTGTCACCCATAAGTGTGTGTTGTGTATTTCCAACTGAAACTTGGGAAGTATGTTTATAATGGCTCAAAACTGAGCCCAAATTTCTTCCCCGTCTGAAGGAGAAAAAACATCTCTGGCCTATCTTAGATGCTGATTTGGGGTCTGATAACAAAATGTTCCAATGTTTCTGAATAATATCCAGAAAGAGTATGGTGTTGCGTCAGTCTGTAGTGACCATTCTCAAAACATCATGATCTTGTGATGTCTAGTCCTTATGTTTATATTGCAAATGATTCCCCCTGACCTGCGTAGTAGCCCAATTGCTGGCCATGGCAATATTGCCTGCTTGATAGCCCCTGTTGTAAAAATGGTTAGCCAGATACAACTTGCATTTAAGGAAGGGATAATTATCAGAACAAATGCATTTAATTCTCAAAAACTGAGATTTAGGGATGTTACGCACCATGTGAGGTGGATGCAGACTACTGGCCTGAAGTAAGGAGTTATACTGGGGATATTTCCTGTAAATCTGTGTACTCAAAGTATTATCCTCATTTCTGGTGATGGCCACATCCAGAAAGGTAATTTGATTAAGATAAAAATTTATCTTAAATTCAATTCCCCATTTATTTTGGTTAAGATATTCCACAAATTCCAAAAGGTAAGGTACATCCGCCTTCCATACCAGCCAACAGTCATCCAGGTATTGTCTCCAAATATATATGTCATCCAAATAGATTTTATGATTGGAATTATAGATCAGTTCGGTCTCCAGATAAGCCATAAATAAATCTGCATATATCGGGGCAAAGGATGCCCCCATTGCCATACCCTGTGACTGCCAGTAACATTGTCCAGAGAAATAAAACACATTTTTTTGTAAGGACATGTTCTGTCATACAGACTAACAGAGTGTTGAAACCAGGTGGATACAAAGCACTTAGATCTAACCAATATTGTAGGGCCATTAATCCTGCCCAATGTGGAATATTGGTATATAAGGCAGTCACATCTAATGTGCAGAGAAGCCAACCTGGTTCCAACTGAGTACTGGAGACGATACCCAGAAAATGGGTGGTATTCTGGATACATTATCTGATGTAAACTAGGAGAGATTTTAGATAAAGAGTTAGAAATTCAGACAAGGGCTCAGTTATGCTCCCCCTCCCTGAAACAATTGGCCTTCCTGGTGGACAATGGGGATCCGTATGCATTTAAGTAAGAAATAGATGTATTGTGATCTAGGATCCTTGACCGTAAGATGGTATACATCCAACTGAGTAATGATACCTTCCTGTTGTGCTTGGAATAAAAAACAATCTATTTCAATTTTAAATTTACTACTTGGATCAAGGGGCATAGGCATATAATGCCTGGCATCCACCAGCTGTCTCTGTACTTCCTGGTAGTAGCTATCCCAATTCATAACTACTAGCGCTCACCCTTTGTCAGCTGATAATATGACAAGATCTTTATTGTTTATCAACTCCTACAAAGCTGTTTGTTCAACCCTAAAGAGATTATGATGGCAGATATCATGCCCACTGAAATTATAATGTAAGTCTTTAAGGACAGCAGATTGGAATAGAGACACCTGATAAGTCATGGGAGGCATGAATTTGGACTGTAGAAATTTAAATGATTTAACCTCTGTACCACCGGTATTAGAATCAAAATGTATTCTGAGATTAATCAGTCTACAAAAAGAAATAACATCAGACGCATAAGAATCCTCAGCCACAAAAAAAACGGGAACATAACTTAGACCTTTATTAAGTACAGAAATATGGGCCTGAGAAAGTTCCACAGAGGATATATTGTGCATATTATTATATTCATTCAACATTTGGTCATCATCTTGAGAATCCCCTCTAAAGTGTTTGCGTTACCTATGTTTCCTCCTCCCTCTTCTAGACCTACCTCTAAAGGGCGACTAGTGCTACGTCTTTTCCGTGTTGGTGACTGTAGAAAGGGGTTGCCATCTGCATCAGTAGTGGAAGAGGAGTCTTCCCCCGAGGTGAAACTGACATTGTTTCATGTTTTCTTGAGGACAGATTTAGGTCTTCCAGTGCACTCTATAAACATGCACTCAAGCACCCTTCTGCTTCGTTTCACTTTACAGTTATTGACAAAGTTACAGGTGACAGATCCCATAAAAGTGGATGGCATACTATTTTAAACAACAAAGAAAGAAAATGGATAATCAAATTGGGTGGTATTTTCAGCCCTGGGTTGAATGAACATCTCTAACATATTTGCAATAGGAATCCACCCTTATTATTAAGTCGTTGCATATTTCTTTAAGATTTTTTTCAATAGGAATTTATTATGTACTAATTATTTCATTAGCATGTGCTATTTAAACCATTGTTCTGATGTGTTTCTTGTTATTTCTAGTATGATTCATGCACTGAAAAAAGGCTTATATAGCCAAAACCGGTTTGCTTATTTATTATATGGCACTTTTGTGCTGACTTGGGGGTAGTTTATAATCCCTAGTTGATGTGAAATATATATTTATTAAATTCATATTTTTTGGCAACTTCCACTGGTGCTGGCCCTTTATTTTGGTTTGGTTTTGTGCTTTTTTGGGCCTTGGTACCTGCCATACTTTGGAGGAGTCTGGTTTGAGTGTTACATTTTTTGGTCTTTGCAGTTTGCGTTGGATGGGGGTTGCCATCACATCAGAACAACAGCAGTGGATTTTGTTTTATCTTTGGGACTTTGGATTGATTGATATATGCTCTTTGCAATTTTTTTTCAGTATTTGGTTAAGATCGTTGGGCAATTTCGTGACAAGAACTAGCGGTTGCCACTTCATGTCGGTTTTGAATTTGGGGTGGCTTTAGACTAAATGTGAGTGAGGCGTATTTGCAGCAAACCCAATAGATTTTGGACCTTACGCTGACTACAGAGGTGTCTTTGCATTCTATATCTATTGGGTTGTGTAATGGCTGGTTAACGGTCCTTGGTTGTATCTCTGCAGCTAATTACTTATACCACTCTACGCTATTTACATCCAGAAGGGTGTTTTTCTGCATTAAGAAAGGTTTCTTGTTGAACTGTTGTTCACAACACGTATGTATGGGTCTGTATTGGGCTGAAGTGATTACAATTTTTTAGGTTACACATCTTTCAGGCTATGACTGTGCAGGAGGCATAACCCTCTGGTTATTTACGAACATCAGGGGTTACCACTTCATGTCGGTTCTGAATTTGGGGCGGCTTTGGACCGTAAATGTGAGTGAGGCGTATTTGAGGCGAACCTAACAGATTTTGGATCTCACGCTGACTACAGAGGTGACTTTTCATCCTATATCTATTGGGCTGTGTAACGGCTGGTTAACAGTCCTTCATTGTAGCTCTGTAGCTAATTATTGATACCATCCTACGCTATTTGCATCCAGAAGGGTGTTTTTCTGCATAAAGAAAGGTTTCCTGTTGAACGGTTGCTCACAACTGGTATGTTTGGGTCTGTATTTGGCTTAAGTGATTAAATTGTTTCAGGTTACACCCTTTTCAGGCTATGACTGTGTGGGAGGCATAATCCTCTGATTATTTACAAACATCAGGGAGTTCTTTTGGAAACTATAAACTTTAGGATTTTTCATCTGTCATGTGACATTATGTTGTCCATCTATTTTCCCTGGGGACAACTTTCATGGATTAGCTTCAAGAATTTCATCAGTGATATGGTTTGGGCCTGAATTTTTTCATTTGCTGAACTGGGGGACATTTTGTTTGTTCCCATTGGTTTGAACATATATTTAATAACATATCTTTGGTCTCTAATTTTTTTCGAGACATTTTTGCCACGGTTTGTGTGTTTCTTCTGGTATGAGCCCTTCGTTGTGACTGGGTTTGGACAATTTGTTTATTTTTTCAATTAATAATATCTCTTTTGCCAAACAGCATCCAGTAAGGAACTGCTTAATGCTTGGTATATATGGTGCAATTTAGGGTTTACTTCTAGCAGCATTAAGTACAGGTCTTGCTAGTCTGTCATAGCATTATTATGTTTATTTATTTTCCAACATGCTGATGATTATTGTTTTTGAGATTATATCATTAGGGCGATCAAGGATTAAGGATTTAGTTACATTGTGCCGTTTTAGGGTACATTTATAAGTTTATCATTATGTGAACATCATTTTTTAGGTTTAACATCTTATGGGCAAGCTTTAGATACTGCCATTTATTGTATTATGTTTTTTTAAACAGTTTGAGTAGTTATTTCTCCTTGGTTTATTTTTCATTCATCATTTTGTACATTTGGATGCTATATAAGCAAGTTAATAACTTTTTTTAGTAGGGCAATATTCCTTGGCAACTAAATGATTCAGTAATTGTTTGGTATGTAAACTGTATGAAAACCACTTCTAGGTTTGAAGGTGCAGTCTGCCTCTATGGTGATAGTTGGTTTTGTCCCTTACTATATTAACTGATAGAGTGATGCTTTTCAAACCTTCTAACTTACTGGGCTTTGTGCACATGATTGTACCCATTTCTTGTTGGTTATACCTTTTGCTGTTGGGATCAGCAACTATCTAGTTTTATAAGGCCGGTTTGGTTCTCTATCATATATTACATAGCCATATGAGATCGTAATTCTGATCATGTACTGGTGGAGAATTGTCGTATGACTTACACGTATATATTGTAGAATCTGAATTGCCAGATACTCAGGGGAATGTAGTGTTGTGAGGACTGGTTTAAATGAGTTTATGCTCTTCTTCTTCACAGAAAGATTATTATTATTCCCTGGTGCTTTGTTTGTTTGATTAAACTAGGGAAAGTAGTTGTGTGTTATTACATGATTGATGTTCACGTCCCACAAAGACTATTATTGTTCCCTTCTGTTTTTGGTCTGGCTTTACACATTTATTGCTGATCAGAAAGATTAGTTATATTTGTTTATATCATTATATGACCAAATAATTTATTTGGGTGGATTTAAATATAATGTTTCCGGTTGGCTATTATAGGTACATTGACTATGTGATATACGAACCTTTTGATTAAGATATGTGTTATTTATGATTCTTGCTGCCCCTATTCAGTGAATGGTTGTTTATATTTGAATATTTGTTTAGAAATAAATAATCAATATTGAATTGTTTGGTTCACCTAACCAACTTTCATTGGGTACATCCTTGGACACTTGTCCATATTGATTTTGGATAATATCACAGATTTGTTATGAATCTGACCAGCATCATCAGGGGCTTATCATCCGACAAGGAAGATCTACAAGTATTTGGTCTGGGTGATATTGCCCAAGGTTCTTCTGAACCCAACATACTTGACCCGTCAACCCAATGTAAGGTGGCTTTTCAAAGCTTAACTAAGGAGATGAAAGGGCTTAGAAGCAATGTTTGGCATTTAAAATTATTTAAAGCACACTGAACTAAAGGTATAGCCCCGAGAGGCTTAATAGTTAGAACACAACCTCTAGTCCATCAGGTTGATGACATTCTGTTGGATGAATGGGGCAAAATTCAACAGAATACATCTATGGGTTTTGTAGAAGTATTAATAGGGTTCTATGAAACGACAGTTGATAATGGGATTAAGGCAGTAGAAGAGCTTTGTCGTAAAACAAAAAAATTTTGAATCCCTACCCAGTTACAGGGAAGGATTGGATTTATTGGGTTCTGACTTATCATCTTTAGAACAACAATTAAAGGACAAAAAATGAAAAAATGTCAACGTGATGTTGGGGATTATCAGAGAGGCCAGCCCTTTATGCCATAAAAGAGTCCCTTGGTAGGGAAAAACCCCAACAAAATGACACCTGTGAAACATAAAAGACCTAAATCTATACTCAAGAAAACACAAAACAATGTCAGTTTCACCTCAGGGGAAGACTCCTCTTCCACTATTGATGCAGATGGCAACCCCTTTCTACAGTCACCAACACGGAAAAGACGTAGCACTAGTCGCCCTTTAGGGGTAGGTCTAGAAGAGGGAGGAGGAAACATAGGTAACGCAAACACTTTAGAGGGGATTCTCAAGATGATGACCAAATGTTGAATGAATATAATAATGTGCACAATATATCCTCTGTGGAACTTTCTCAGGCCCAGATTTCTGTACTTACTAAAGGTCTAAGTTATGTTCCCATTTTTTTTGTGGCTGAGGATTCTTTTGCATCTGATGTTATTTCATTTTGTAGCCTGATTAATCTCAGAATACATTTTGATTCTAATACTGGTGGTACAGAGGTTAAATCATTTAAATTTCAACAGTCCAAATTCATGCTCCCATGTCTTATCAGGTGTCTCTATTCCAATCTGCTGTCCTTAAAGACTTACATTATAATTTCAATGGGCATGATATCTGCCATCATAATCTCTTTAGGGTTGAACAAACAGCTTTGGAGGAGTTGATAAACAATAAAGATCTTGTCATATTATCAGCTGACAAAGGGGGAGCACTAGTAGTTATGAATTGGGATAGCTACTACCAGGAAGCACAGAGACAGCTGGTGGATGCCAGGCATTATATGTCTATGCCCCTTGATCCAAGTAGTAAATTTAAAGTTGAAATATATTGTTATTTATTCCAAGCACAACAGGAAGGTATCATTACTCAGTTTTATACCATCTTACGGTCAAGGATCCTAGATCACAATACATCTATTTCTTACTTAAATACATACGGATCCTCATTGTCCACCAGGAAGGCCAATTGTTTCAGGGAGGGGGAGCATAACTGAGCCCTTGTCTGAATTTCTAACTCTTTATCTAAAACCTCTCCTAGTTTACATCAGATAATGTATCCAGAATACCACCCAATTTCTGGATATCGTCTCGAATACTCAGTTGGAACCAGGTTGGCTTCTCTGCACATTAGATGTGACTGCCTTATATACCAATATTCCACATTGGGCAAGATTAATGGCCCTACAATATTGGTTAGATCTAAGTGCTTTGTATCCACCTGGTTTCAACACTTTGTTAGTCTGTATGACAGAACATGTCCTTACAAAAAAACATGTTTTATTTCTATGGACAATGTTACTGGCAGTCAAAGGGTACGGCAATGAGGGTATCCTTTGCCCCGATATATGCAGATTTATTTATGGCTTACCTGGAGCTGGAGACTGTGCTGATCTATAATTCCAATCATAACATCTATTTGGATGAAACAGATATTGGGAGATGATACCTGGATGACTGTTGGCTGGTATGGAAGCTGGATGTACCTTACCTTTTGGAATTTGTGGAATATCTTAACCAAAATAAATGGGTAATTGAATTTAAGGTAAATTTTTATCTTAAGCAAATTACCTTTCTGGATGTGACCATCACCAGAAATGAGGATAATACTTTGAGTACACAGATTTACAGGAAATATCCCCAGTATAACTCCTTACTTCATGCCAGTAGTCTGCATCCACCTCACGTGGTGCGTAACATCCCTACATCTCAGTTTTTGAGAATTAAACGCATTTGTTCTGATAATGATACCTTCCTTAAATACAAGTTGGATCTTGCTAACCGTTTTAACAACAGGGACTATCAAGCAGGCAATTTGCCATGGCCAGCAATTGGGCTACCACACATGTCAGGGAGAATCTTTTGCAATGTAAATATAAGGACCGGACATCACAAGATCATGATGTTTTGAGAATGGTCACTAAATATGGATGCAACACCAAACCCTTTCTGGATATTATTCAGAAACATTGAAACATTTTGTTATCAGACCCCAAATCAGCATCTAAGATAGGCCAGAGATGTTTTTTTTCCTTTAGATGGGGAAGAATTTTGGGCTCAATGTTGAGCCATTATGAACATACTTCCCAATATTCAGTTGGACATACACAACACACACTTATGGATGACAAATTATGTGGTTCTTATCCATGTGGTCATTTTACACACTGTGCCAGGGTTTTCAAAATTAAGAAATTCACCAGTCCTAACACCAATAAGGTCTTTGACATAAGGTTTTTGGCCAACTGTGGTTCAGATTGGGTTGTCTATTTGGCCTCCTGTCACTGCTCAGCCTTCTGTGTAGGCCAAACATCTAGACCATTACATATTAGAATTTCTGAACATGTTATTAATATAAGGAACCATAAACCTTCCAGTACACTCTATAAACATGCACTCAAGCACCCTTCTGCTTTGTTTCACTTTATAGTTATTGACAAAGTTACAGATGACAGATCCCATAAAAGTGCATGGCATACTATTTTAAACAACAAAGAAAGAAAATGGATAATCAAATTGTGTGGTCTTTTCAGCCCTGGGTTGAATGAACATCTTTAACATATTCGCAATAGGAATCCACTGCTTATTATTAAGTTGTTGTATATTTCTTTAATATTTTTTCAATAGGAATTTATTATGTACTAATTATTTCATTAGCATGTGATATTTAAACCATTGTTCTGATGTGTTTCTTGTTATTTCCAGTTTGATTCATGCACTGAAGAAGGCTTATGCAGCCAAAACCGGTTTGCTGATTTATTATATGGCACTTTTGTGCTGAGTTGGGGGTAGTTTATACTCCCTAGTTGATTTGAAATATATATTTATTAAATTCATATTTTTTTGCAACTTCCACTGGTGCTGGCCCTTTATTTTGGTTTGGTTTTTGTGCTTTTTTGGGTCTTGGCACCTGCCATACTTGTGAGGAGTCTGGTTTGACTATTGAAATTTACCCATGGTTGACTTGATTTAATCACTTGGGCTTTGCCCTTGTGATTAAATCACGCCAACCATAGGTACATCTTCAATATACCACACTGATGTCATCAGTTATTGCTATAATAGTAAATATGTCAATTATGAAAAATAAAAGACTGCCTCCACAGTTTAGAATGGATACAATACAAAGTGAATTTACTGAAAAAAATATTATTTAAAGATGGTCTGGGGGTTGGTATTGCTGGGCAGAATAAAAAGTTGTATACTAATAATCTATCCAAATAAAACAGCAGGACTCAGAGATGACTTCAGGTTCCAGTATCAAAACATTTAATAAAACACAAGCACTTTCGTAGGTAAGCCCCACTTCTTCAGATGTCTTTACAAATCAGTTAAAATGATTCCCCCTTCTTATGCACACATCTCAAGTCACATGATACACCAATTAAGGTTCCATTCACATTTAAAGCTATCAGTGACATAAATCAGCTTCCGACATTAATATTTCTAAAATGCACATAAAAAACTTTCACATATCAACACATAAACATAATTCACTTATAAAAAGCACATATACAAAACTTATTAATAACCATGTGCTACCTAAAAAGTGGTCTGGACTTTAATTTTGGTCGTATTGGGACATATTCATTCAGCCCATGGCTGGTGTCTGCTCTCAACCTCTCTATCCACTTGGCTTCTAACTCCTCGGTGGCATTATGTAAGTCACCACCCCTAATGTTTTCAAAGGTCCTTCCTAAGGCCAAAAATTTGAATATATGTTTTTCATTGCTACTCATAATATGTTTAGCCAGTGCATTTACCTTATTCTTTTTACTAATAGAATAGATATGCTCATGTATTCTCTCTTTAAGAGATCAATTGGTCTTCCCTATATAGAATTTTTGGCACTCCACATAATGTGCCAAATAAACAATTTGCTGAGTCTCACATGTAGCTGAGACCTTAAAATTATAAGTTCTCTTCTGATCTGGATGTACAAACTGTGAGCTAATATCTATATACTTACAGAAAGAGCACTTGCCACATGGAATAGTCCCTTCAACATCAATGACCCTATTCTTCATTTTTGGGTAATATAACTGTCTTTTCAATGATTTACTATTTTTTTAATAAAAACAGGTTCTGTGTCTATCAGATCCCTGATATCTTTATCTGTTTTCAAGATGTCCCATTGCTTCCTAACAATATTCATATAAGTATGTACATTGCCAGAATAATAAAAAGGTACTCTTAACTTACAATTATTATAGGTGTCATTAACGTTCACCTCTCCTTCATTATACTTCTTAGAAAAATATGGTTTAGCTTTAGAGTCCCTTAATTTCTTTACTTCATTCACACTAGCTTCTATCACTTGTTCATTGTATCCCCTTT
Organism: Protopterus annectens; assembly: GCF_019279795.1. Classification (NCBI taxonomy): domain Eukaryota; kingdom Metazoa; phylum Chordata; order Ceratodontiformes; family Protopteridae; genus Protopterus; species Protopterus annectens. Next base: position 135,667,084 of record NC_056732.1, read on the forward strand.
CCTTCAGTTCAAAACTGACAGTCTCTACGTGATGAATAAAATCTTCATCATGCACATTCAGTTTGGAAGCCCTATACATTTGGTTTTTCACAACATTTTTAAATATATAGGGTGGATGCATGCTATCATTCAAAAGAAGATGATTAACACGACATGTCTTCCTATGTTGTTTAGCAAAGAACATACCCTTTTCATCTATTTCTATACTCACATCCAAGAAGTCTATGCTTTTCGTAGAATAAGTATAAGTAAAACATAAGAAAGATGTACTACTATTGAGGTACTGCACAAACACTTTGAACCTCTCAATTGTTCCTTTCCACAAAATAAAAAGGTCATCTACAAACCTTCTATATATATATATATATATATATATATATATATATATATATCTTCTCTTGAAATGGTCCAGAAAACATAACGTCACTCTCCCACATGGCCATTACAGCATTGGCATAGCTATTGGCACACGAGGTGCCCATAGCTACATCATTGCTCTGCCAAAATAACTCTTGTCCAAACAAGAACACATTGTTTTCTAAGACAATTTGAAGTAATTTACTTACCTGTTCTACTTTCCTGTCATCAACATGGAACACATCTCTAAGAAATTTGTTTATACTATCTATACCTGCCTTGTTAGGAATTACAGTAAACAGAGACACCACATCGAGTGTCACTAAAATAAGATCATCTGCCTTCTTTTTATAGCATATACTACCATACATATCATTCAAAAAGTGTTCAGTATCTGTTAATATATGACTAATTTCATTTAGTTTAGGTCTCGAAAACTTCTCTATGTAAATAGAAATGGATTCCGTACACCAGTTCCTGCCTGACACTATTGGTCTCATAGGGGCAGTCTCTGTTCTTATGGACTTTAGGCATCCCTTGTATAATAGGAATAGTCGGATGTGGAATCAAAAAAATAATTAAACAATCCGTTACCAATACATTCATTTTGCAAAATTTCATTTGACATTTTTCTAACATCCATAATCATTTGCTGGACCACATTTCCTTTAATTTTCATATAAAAACCATCATGGTTAAGTATATCAAGCATAGCCTGATTGTACCACTCAGTATCTAATATCACAATAGGGCCACCTTTGTCAGCTAGTCTGATCGCAATTCTATCATTATTCTGTAGACATTGAAGAGCAGAATATTCATTTTTGGTTAAATTGCTTCTATGCTTAAAATCTTTATTAGACACATTAGCAGATCCTACCTTATAAAAATCTTCAATACATAATCTCTCAAAGGCATTCAGCAATGAGTTCAAAGGCGGTGTAAATGTATTTGACTTCTTAAACACATTATTGATATTAAGTTGATCTTTTTCAGGAGATTAAACATTAATTTCAACATTATATTTCTAGTAAACATTTTTATATCAAAAACTACTTCAGTTAATTCAGAGTACCTTGTTGGAATAAATCAAAGTCCTTTCTGCAAAACCCGGAGTTCATCTTTAGTTAGTTCATGTTTGGATAAATTCCAGACTAAGCTTCCTTCATGTTGAAAAATGCTTTTTTGATGTTGCCTGGACTCATGATATTCCTTTCCAATTTCCTTTTCTGCTTGCTCCAGCTTCTGCTCCTCAGTCGTTGGTCTTATACTGCCTTTAGTTCTCTCACTGGCAGCAGAAAATACACTTTGTGCTGGTCTGAAGGGAACTTAAACACTGTATTAATTTCCATTATAACATTTAAATTGCTGTAGGAGTTATGTACTTGCACCGTTACTTGGAATGTTTTTCTCCTAGCACCAGTCTCAGTATGGACTTCCTGCTGCTTACTAGTGTGTGCTGACGTCATCACGCTGTTTTCTGCTCATTTTTCATTATCATTGGTCATTGCAGTCACTCGGGTAGTAGCTGAGGATGAATTCACATTGTCAATCAGCTCTGAAGCTTCTTCCTGATTTGTTGAATGCTCATTCATTGTAGAAGATGGATTTTGTGAATGAGATGACACACCCCTATTCTCGGCAAACCTTGGCCAAGAAAAAGCATTCCCCTGTTCAAAGTCCTGCCAATTTCTCACAATTTTCCTTATATTTAGTCTTGTCAGCTTTCTTTTATAAGCTGACAGAGTCAATGGTCTCAGCAATATATTTATCAACAACTGAAACCTCAAACAAAGAAAGCATCTCAGCATGCTACATTTCTATGGACAGTGTTAAATTCTGTATTTCCCTCTCTGCAGATGCTATTAACAGCTTAAATTAGGATGCACTAACTGTTAGATTTATTTTCTGCCATTCAGATAAAAGTTCAGCATCACAGTTAACATGAGAGGGCATTTTCAAAATTTTAAACAGACCCCCATATGATACTTTTCATACTGATAATGTTTCAGTTTAAAAAGATCTTTCTCCAACAAATGCAGCTTCTTTTTTTAAAGCTGCTATATCAACTGTGTTTGTATCATTGTCTATGCCATCAAAAATGCAGTCAAATAGTGGATTAACATTAGGGTTTATAACCTTCAAAAGTGAATTTGTGCTCTTGGCATTATCTTGTTGTTAGTTAACAGGGTTATAGCCCAATTCCACTATTTCTTGTCCTTCAGCCATAATCTCAGGAACTACGATGGTAAAAAATACAATATTCAACAGGAAGCAGAAAACAGCCAATGATGCTCCTGAGTAACTGAGTCCTGTATACAAAACAAGTCCAACAATCTAAATAAAACAGCAGGACTCAGAGATGACTTCAGGTTCCAGTATCAAAATGTTTAATGAAACACAAGTGCTTTCATAGGTAAACCCCACTTCTTCAGATGCCTTTACAAATCAATTAAAATCATTCCCCCCTTTTATGCACACATCTCAAGTCACATGATACACCAATTAAGGTTCTATTCACATTTAAAGCTATCAGTGCCATAAATCAGCTTCAGACATTAATATTTTTAAAATGCACATAAAAAACTTTCACAGATCAACACATAAACTAACATAATTCACTTATAAAAAACACATATATAAAACTTATTAATAGCCATGTACTACCTAAAAAGTGGTCTGGACTTCAACTTAGGTTGTATTGGGACATATTCATTAAGCCCATGGTCAGTGTCTGCTCTCATCCTCACTATCCACTTGGCTTCTAACTCCTCAGTGGCATTTCGTAAGTGGGAAGGGGGAATGATTTTAATTGATTTGTAAAGACATCTGAAGAAGTGGGGTTTACCTACGAAAGCTATGTCATATTCTTCACATAATTTTATTCATAAGAATTATGTTATTCTTTGCAAGAGGCCACTCAAAAATTATTTTTGCACGGATGTAAGGCATCTGGTGATTAATTCTAAATATACTTTATGAAATATGTAGGAAAGGAGCATATTAAAAATTATGTGATGCAATGCACTAAATTTGGAACCAAAACTGTGAAAAATAGAGGAAGAATGTTAAAGATATATAGAAGAACAAGGAAAGTGATGTGGAACAATCCCAGAATGAAAAAGAGAAAATTTTAAGCCTGTATTTAAGAATGTAATTGTGAAGAATGAGAAGGGGGTTTGAAAGAAGATGAAGAAGAAATTGAAAAGGGTAAATCTACAAACCAGGTAGCATGTCAGCTATTAAACAAAAATAGATAAAATAAAATAAGAAAAAACATTAAAACTAATTGTGGGAGGACCCACTGGACTGCCAACTAGCTCAAAGATGGGATGCAGATAATCAAAACAGGGGAAGCTGCCTCCACAAAGAGTCTAGTCACCTGTAGCTTGTGCTGTCAACTTTCCTGTTTAGCATCTACTTTTCTGAAGTAAAAGTCAATGCCAAAGGGCTGTGGCTAACTAGGCTTGCAGATGACTGCAAGCTAGTAGCAGCCATTGAATCCTCAAATGACTTAGCCATCCTGTAGGAAGTTGTGACTCAAATAACTGGTGCCAAAATCATGAACTGAAACTAAATGCCAAAACAATGCATTATTGTATCCCTTGGGAAGTCATCTACCCTGAGGGAGCTACTGCATTAACACTATAACCCTAAGAGCTATCCCAGTTCTTTGAGATTTGGAAACTTATTTGTATAGTGGCCTAACTTTTGACCAACATGTCTAATGTTATAAGAAAGTCCTCCTATATTGCACAGCTTAAAATCAAGGAGATTGTGTCTAAATCTATGGATGTCACTGTCTCCCTTTACTTAGAGCTTATTAGGCTAATCATTGAATATAATGCTGCTTTGGCATGTATCTGTCCAGACACATGCAACAACTGGAATGCCCAGAGATATACCTTGATAAAAGGATACAACACCTAAACATGCCTCACATGTACTAAATCAAAGCCCTGTCACTATACTTGTTATCCTATAAACTGCTAAGAGATGACCTGCATCTTCCATACAAGGCGACCTCTGACCCATTACTGGTGAAGTTACTGGACATCAGCAAGTCAAATGGCATCATCAGCAGAATGGTTTAGAGGGACAGGTATATCTCACAGAGGATACACTGATGAGGCACACACTCCCCATCCACATAAAAAAAGTTTATCCTTGTCCATATTCAAGCACAACTTAGATCTA
>NC_056732.1:135674137-135729137 GCF_019279795.1 Protopterus annectens
GAAGACGTAATGAATTATTAGACAAAATAAAACCATTTACTCTAATAGATTTAGCTGTTTACTAGATAAGTGACTAAACCGCAAATTCCTGGAAGCTGATAGAAAAAAGATTTAGATATTAAGAAAGGGGCTAGAAAATGTAAATGTAGCAGCAGTATGGGGGGCTTTAAGAGGGGTTTACCATTAGAACAATAAATGCTGAAACTGAGACAGATTGTATAAATTTTAGTAGAAATAAAACAGAGAAGGAAAAGAGAATTTTGACTCCATGCTTTCCAAATCAGAGTGAAAAGGGGATAAATAGGTTACACTGGCTTGTTTTGCAAGAACAGGGGTTGATACTATGGGGGGACCAAGTAGGGATGAGGGAGTTTAATGAATCATGGACTCATTGACAAATAGTTTTAAAGAAAAGTTAATGAGGAAACAAAGATATATATTAAAATAGGAATTATTTTTTTCTGAAGACATACGGGAGGAAAGTCTATGCACATAAATGGTTTATAAAAAAAAATGAATGGAATTGGTAGAAAACAGAAAGAGAGTTATAGGGAAAAAAACAAAGATAGGATCAAGTGCCAGTTGATGAAACAGCAGTATGTGGTAGAAAGAAGTGAAAAGGTTTCTCCTCTACTAAGTTAGAGCATTAGGAGAGAGCATGGTGGGATGAAAGGACTAAAAGATGGCAAACATAAATTTTAATGATGGCTGAATAATATGACAATAGTGTTAGAAGTATGTTAAAATGAATAGGGAAAATAAGGAGATGCTTGAAGGAAAAATGCACTTGGTAGTTTTTGACTGGATTCAAAAGTAATAAGGGAATACAGGGCTCCTATCAGAAGAGCGAACGCTTAAATTAGCAAACGCTCTTATATTGAACTTTAAAATGTGAAACCTGAAAATATTGAAGGCACGGAACATCAATTTTTTTCCCAGGGAAAAAAAAATCGATGGGCCGTTCTCCAGACTTTGCTGTTTTCTCCACTGTGGTACAATCTCAAAGCTGGTATATTTAAGTTGGAGGGCTGTGGGGGGCATAGCCCCCCCACATCAGGAGGTGTGTGGGGCAAATCCCCCCACTTTATTTTGCCTGTACATTGTTTTTTTTTTTTTTTTTGGATCAGCAAATTTTTTTCCTGGGAAAAATTTGCTGATCTGTTCTTTTGACATTTTAAGGTTTCGTGTTTTTAAGTTCGATAAAAGAGCATTTGCTATTTTTAGCATTCAGTCTTCTGATATAGATGCAGAAATACAGTGTTCCAGAAATAGAGAGGATATGATATTTCTGTTATATGATTACTAGATAAAAATAAACAGGCTTTTCTTAAAGTTTTTCATGAATGATAAAGAAAGAGATAGAATATTAATGTAAGTGTAAATAGCTTTATTTGAAAAAAGGATACAGGAAGGATGTAGGAAACAGGAGATCTTTAGCTCTGTTGAATTGGCATTATATATTTTATTTAAAGTTTTATATTTGCAATTTAAATCATTGGTGGATTTAATTTTAGAAGAGAAAGTTTTTGGTTGTGAAACAGGGAAGGATAAAAGACAATTGCTAATAGTAATACAAATGGCATTGGTTAGCATACTGAGGGAAAGGAATCAGGGAGATTAGATAAAAAAGAAATGTTTCATTGTATCTCTCTCTCTCCCTCCTGATCCATCCACCTTTCCCCCTTCAGATTGTGTCCCTTTTTCCCACATCTCTTTTTTAGTTGAAATGTATTCAGTTAAGTTGCTCGCACTGAAGTATTTGTCAGTTTCTGATGTTTCCTTTTCTTCCTTCTAGTCTCTGTATATGACTTTACAGATTATTCACTGTTTCTCTGTCCTTCTCTCAGCTGCTTCTTTCCTATCCTCATCCTTAAAATGTCTGCCTATTCAGAGCTAGATTCTGTATTCTAACCAATGTTTCATAGACTGTCTAGGACAAGGGATATAAGCACATTGTTTAGTGATGCTGGTGCAAATATCTATGTGCCCCATTATTGTACCAGACTTCCCCTTTGACTTTTCATACCTTTTAATCAGGAAGGTATTATTCTGTTACCCATATTTTATGCTTTGCTGAACTTCCATATCCTGATGCAATCAGTTAAAGAAATGTTATGCCAAAAACTCACAACCTCTCAATAACTATTCTGAATATAGTATTTAGGTATAAATAATGTCCAAACACACTAAGCAGCAGTAGGCAGCCACCGGCTTGACAAAAATCCAGTATGACTATGTTTAAAAATAAATATAAAACATTTATTCGGTAAGCACTTTCACATCTGCTTCCTCAGACTGTAAAACATTTTCAAAGTACAAACACTTACTTAAGTAGTAATCATGTGATAAAATTAATTATTCAATTAACTTATTCAAAAAGACACAACAGCCTATAAAATATATTTACTAAAGCATATAATATATACAATGACTTGCCTTATAATTAAAATGCTTTCATACTAACCTTTTATAAAAACAATTAATATCCATGTTATTATTACATATAACAAATTATATTAAGACAGCGATGTTTTCTGCTGCATAATATCTGCTCGCTGCAAACATGTGGAAATGTGCAGCTACTTCACCTTTTGTTATGTATGCGAAGTTCTTGTAAGTATACATGAATATCTAATTAATAAGTTTCCAATATTAATTCCCTATAACTCAAACTTAGCATCTAGATTTACTTCTATGATAAAGCCTGAAATACCAAGTATCAATAATAATAACATTCTCTCCACTACATTATAAAGTCATTATTCAGAACCGCAAATTCTATAATATCACTAAAATAGTGTACATAAGTAATTATAAAGAATTAATTAAAATAAGGGAAGCCTATATTTTAACTAGAAATAATTGTTTATAATATGTGTATTTTTAAGGCAAAATGTTCTCTGACTACAAAACGCTTTATTGATCAACCGCGACTATGAATGATTTTTTTATATGAAGTCACAAACACTAATGTTGCGGTTATAAATCCCAAGAACATATCCTGTTATTGTGTTACACATATTAAATTAAATTAGTAGCGCTGTATTCTTGCATTATGTAAAACATGGACATTTACGTTTAGAATATGAATTGGATACCTATGGCGAATCCTTATCTTCAGCTGGTGTTGTTTAATAGATACATTATGTGTCTGCGAGTTTTTATGTGTATATGGGTTGTTATATTACAAATGAAATGGATGGATGTATATGTATATCACGTTTATGAATAAGTAGAAATGGTAGTGAATAAATGAAAAAAAGAGTAAAAAATATATATATAAACAATATAGGGAAGTTTTTTATATGCACGAACTCCATGATATATTAATGTATGGCCAATAAGAAATTCCTAGGAGGTCAATTAATTCAATCAATTTATCTCATGGTTGTATATGTGAACAAATTATGATTATACCTAAATACTGCATTCAAATTGATAATATACAACTAAACATATAATGACTAAAATACATATATGGCCATATAATGAATTATTCTTATTTACTAATGTGAATTGATCTATTTCTTAGAATGGGCTTGATAGACGCTCCAACAGTCGCGGACGCCAGAAAAGGAAACTGTCGATAGAGAGGGAATCAAATCACACCCTCAAAAAGATGTGGAATCAAATGAAGACTGCCTAATATGGAACATTTCTTGTAAAATATTTGATATTAATGAGATGAATGTACTGAGTAAAGGTCTAAGCTTTATTCCTACTGATAGTAATAAGCTTACAGATGTTCTAACTGACATCAAAATGTTTACAAGAAATGTAATGCTTAAGTGTAGCTTTAGAAATAATGAAAATATCAGTTATAATGCATTTAAGAAACCGAGTGATTTTATCCCAAATAACCACCCACTCGTGGAGGCATTTTATAGCTTGGTTGAGGAAGATATCTATACATTGTTCAATGAAGAGAATCATACACACAATAAATATAAAAATAAGATAAATTATTATGAAAGGAAGGCTTTACAAAAATTATGGAATGATACTGAGGTTGTATTCAGACCGGCGGACAAAGGAGGTCCACTGGTCATTATGGATAGGATAGATTATAATAAGAAAATGTTAGACATGCTTAATGATATACAACATTATAAGGTTATTAATAAAAATGAAATGGATAGGATTACATTCACAATAACTAAGACTGTAAATGATTTATTAATGGAACATGCTATCACCAATGACTTAGCTAATATCCTACTATACCATCAATACAAGGCATACCGAAAATACATAAAAATGCCTACAATCCTCCTATGAGACCAATAGTCTCAGGAAGAGGCTGGCGCACAGAGCCATTTTCCTTATATGTGGCAAATCAGTTAAAACCCATCTTGGACAAAATGAGATTATACTTAAAGATACTAGACAGTTCTTGATGGATTTACACACATATAGTGGTACCAACTTGATGGAAATGGACATGGTATTTGCAACCCTAGACGTGCAGTCATTATTCACAATGATCCCCAATGATATGGGCATTGATTACATTAAGAAATACCTTACTAAACACGGTGAATATAATACATCTAGGATTGCCCTTATATGTTTATTCCTTGAAATCATACTTGAAAACAATGTATTTGTCTTTGATAATACTATTTATATTCAATGTGATGGCATGGCTATGGGCACCTCATGTGCCAGTAGTTACGTCAACATGTTTTTGGCCCATTGGGAAGAGGAACAACTTTTTGTGAAATCTTGGTTTAAGACACATGTTGTATTTTATCGTCGTTTTGTGGACGATATCTGTATTCTTTGGAAAGGCAATGAATGTAATTTGCATGATTGTATACAACAAATGAATAGTATGACTGCTTGCCTTAAAATTTATTTCTAATATTTCAACTCACAGAATTGAATTTTTAGATGTCTTTGTTGAAAGAGTTATGGACATGTCTATAAACACAAGTGTATATAGAAAAAAGTGTTATAAAAATACACTTCTCCATAGATGTAGTATGCATCCTCAGTACATTTTTGATAATGTTATCAAAGGGCAAGGTATGAGGATTTCACGCCTTTATGCCACACATGATGGGTATAGAAATTAAATAGATATTTTTAAAAACAGGTTGATTAAGCGAGGGTACGACCCATGTGAAATAGAACGTGGGCTGCAAAACATGAATTCGTTGAGACAGAATAGAGCCGCCCCTTTTTATTCCAACTTAAGAACAATGCAAATTAGGAAAGAAAGTATAGTACCTACATTGAAAATACCTATGTATTATACTAAAGATAATTATGATATCATGAAGATAATACAACAACATTGGCGTATCCTCACCACAGATATACATCTTAAAAACATTGTAGGTGATAAACCCAGATATCAATTCAAAAATAAACCCAACCTTAAAAGATTATTATGTTATCAAGCAGAGACACTGAGAAACGAACATCATATAGGAACATCTTCCTGTGGTAGGTATAACTACTGCATTTATATAAATGAGACAGACAAATTTGTGCATCCTGATACGGGCAAAACTTATTATTTCAAAGTAACAGCGGACTGTAATACTATGCATGTAATATATTTGGCAATATGCCAATACTGCTCTTCCTATTATATAGGAAAAACTGATAGGGCATTTCAAGATAGAATAAGGGAGCACTTGTATGCTGTCAGGGTCAACTATCAAAACAATGCTCTAGCCAAGCATGTACAGTCACATGGCAGTGAGCATACATTCAAATACATGGTGATTGATATAAATCAACCAACTATAAGAGAAGGAAATATAAGAAATGTCACAAAAAATAAAGAGTTAACTTGGATTATTAGAATGAGGGCAGATAAAGGCAAAGGCTTCAATGAAAGAGCGTCTATCAAGCCCATTCTAAGAAATAGATAAATTCACATTAGTAACTAAGAATAATTCATTATATGGCCATATATGTATTTTAGTCATTATATTTTTAGTTGTATATTATCAATTTGAATGCAGTATTTAGGTATAATCATAATTTGTTCACATATACAACCATGAGATAAATTGATTGAATTAAATGACCTCCTAGGAATTTCTTAGTGACCATACATTAATATATGATGGAGTATGCGCATATAAAAAACTTCCCTATATTGTTTATATATATTTTTTTTACTTTTTTTTCATTTATTCACTACCATTTCTATTTATTCATAAATGTGATATACATATACATCCATCCATTTCATTTGTAATATAACAACCCATATACACATAAAAACTCGCAGACACATAATGTATCTATTAAACAACACCAGCTGAAGATAAGGATTCGCCATAGGTATCCAATTCATGTTCTAAACGTAAATGTCCATTTTTTACATGATGCAAGAATACAGCGCTACTAATTTAATTTAATATGTGTAACACAATAACAGGATATGTTCTTGGGATTTATAACCGCAACATTAGTGATTGTGACTTCATATAAAAAAATCATTCATAGTCGCGGTTGATCAATAAAGCGTTTTGTAGTCAGAGAACATTTTGCCTTAAAAATACACATATTATAAACAATTATTTCTAGTTAAAATATAGGCTTCCCTTATTTTAATTAATTCTTTATAATTACTTATGTACACTATTTTAGTGACATTATAGAATTTGCGGTTCTGAATAGCGACTTTATAATGTAGTGGAGAGAATGTTATTATTATTGATACTTGGTATTTCAGGCTTTATCATAGAAGTAAATCTAGATGCTAAGTTTGAGTTACAGGGAATTAATATTGGAAACTTATTAATTAGATATTCATGTATACTTACAAGAACTTCGCATACATAACAAAAGGTGAAGTAGCTGCACGTTTCTACATATTTGCAGCGAGCAGATATTATGCAGCAGAAAACATCGCTGTTTTAATATAATTTGTTATATGCAATAATAACATGGATATTAATTATTTTTATAAAAGGTTAGGATGAAAGCATTTTAGTCATAAGGCAAGTCATTGTATATATTATATGCTTTAGTAAATATATTTTATAGGCTGTTGTGTCTTTTTAAATAAGTTAATTGAATAATTAATTTTATCACATGATTACTAAAGTAAGTGTTTGTACTTTGAAAATGTTTTATGGTCTGAGGAAGCAGATGTGAAAGCGCTTACCGAATAAACATTTTATATTTATTTTTAAACATAGTCATACTGGATTTTTGTCAAGCCGGTGGCTGCCTACTGCTGCTTAGTGTGTTTGGACATTATTTATACAGGATTTGTGGAAGCGCAGAGGCATTTACTCTGTCGAGTGTGGTTATTCACGTTTTTGTTATAGTATTTAGGTATGTACTGATCCATCAAGACAAAAACATTGTTTGTTGCATATTTAGCTATTTACAGAGAGTGATCCACCAAAGTATCTTTGACATATGAAATCACAATAATGTTCTCTTTCATTGAGAAGATCCTCCAGCAAAGTCAGTGAGGGAAGCACTAAATATATTTTTGATTGACATAATGAATGCTATATTGTCATGGTTTATTGATTCCTTTTACCTATGTCTCACTAACTTATAAGTTAAACAGTATGTTACTTAAGTTCTAGTATAATTAAATATTCAGACTGTTTTACCTAAGCTTACCCTCTCAATGTAATTATGCCAGTACAAGGCAGAAGCTATACTTACAAGACATGACAATATTCCTATAGTGAAAGACACAATAATGTGGCGAGACTGTTGCAGTGGGGATTGTGCAAACATTATGGTTTTGAAGTGGCTGAAAAGCACTGGAAACATGAGCCACAAAGCATCATAGAAAATGATGAAGTCTATATCACATGGGATCATCCATTACCAACAGTTCAAAAGATAGATGCTAGAAAACCAGATATAGTGGACCAGGAAAAGAAAACAAGAGTAGCATTGATCATTGAAATCAGCACACCCAGTGACTACAGTGTCCTACGTACAGAGAGCCATAAAGTTATAAAATAATCAGGATCTGCAAGCAGAAATGAGAGCAATGTGGAAGAAAGATACCCAAATAGTTCCAGTAGTAGTAGGAGCAATGGGTCTTATAAAAAAGAGTCATGTAACTCCGTATGAACTGCAGAAGGAGTCATTACTGGGCACATTGTGGGTGCTGCGAAGAGCACTTTTGGCTGACATCAAAGAGTGAAACAATACTAATTTCATGAACTTTGATCATACTTTGACTTAGGAATGGGGTCCATTCCCGTCATTTCATTAGAAATCCAAGGGATTTGGAAAAAATAAAAAAGTGAAAGACGTTGCTTTTCAGTCAAATAAAATCTGACTAATGCCATTTTCCCTAACATGATTTTTTTAACTATCTTGACATGATTTTTAGTCTGTTGTCATCAGGAAAGAGATACTTACACCATATGATACTGAAAAAGTCATATTAAAATGGATGCTTCTATGTTCTGCTTATCTTGTGAACTTAGTTGTCATGAATCATGTTTGCTTAAAAAGAACATAAATGCTAAGAATGTTCAGTGATCTGAGTTATATACCATTTCATTTAATCTGTCTGTTTGTGCCTGTTCCCATTAAGTGGACCAACAGAAAGCCTAGGATTTAATACGTTACCATGTCTTGTTTTTTATCAAGACTGCACGTTTGTTTAAATAGCTCCTCTGCTGATGAATGATTTTATCAAGTTCTTTTTCATCAAACATTTCTTTCTTTTAGTGAGTATAGTGACTCCAAGGCTGGGCAATTCAGAGTAAAAAGAAAAGAGAATTTATTTTAAAATTATCTCATCCCTTTACTTTCAGTTTGTAAATCTTCACATTTGTGTATTTAAAGATCAGAAGAAAATAAAGTCCCGATACTGTAAAATTATTGAATAACATATTTTTTTGTTTGCACTATGATATGGTGGTGTGCCAGAGGGTGTATTGTCAACAGTTTGCTCTTTTAGCAGTTTAGCTGACATTCTTTAAGTCTTGGCAAAAGATGACTTCACAAACCATTATAAGTCCAGAACCAACACCAGATGTGGTGTTTAGCAAATAAACAAAACATCCAAGATAATATGTATCAAGAAATCTATCTTTTGAATGCATGTTATAAAAGAATGGATTAAACTCAAAGGAATGTTTTGAATATTAAGTTTTGTCAACTATTTAAATAATAGGGTACTGTGGTAGCTTAACAGTAAAAATTCCTGCCTTGGAGTGCCAGGTCTGGGACTCACACCTGACTTCAAGTATGTGTCCTTGTGGAGTTTGCTTGTTCTTCGTGTGTCTGTGAGAGTTTTGTTGTGTACTCTGTCTTCCTCCTCCCTCCTGAAAATCCACTGGGGGAATTCAGTAAAGCCTACACAGAGTCATTTTCCATGCAGGCACAGTGATATGGAGCTGACATGTAATTAAGCAGCCATGCGATCCAGTAAACACAGCAGAGGGGGAGGTGTCCATGGCATGCAAATCACCTTATAGGCAGGGGAATTACATGCAAATGAGGTTACTGGAGTGATCCAGCAAGCAGATAAACAGACCTGCAGACCCAGTGTTGGTGTCCGAAGTGTACATGGAAAATTTTCATGTACAAGAAAATAAAAATTGAACAGGGGCTGTAAAAGCCCATGTAGAAGGTCAGACATTGCATAGTAGGCACAGATATGTGGAAAATTATACCCCGTGTGTCCAAAAGGTAATACAAAATAATTTAAGTTTTTTTTAATACCCATATTATGTTTGCGTGGCATGAAGCAGCGTGCAAATATGCCGTTATGCAAAAAAAAAAATTTAAAAGGTTTAAAAACGAAAATTATGAAAAATAAGAAATATGTGACAATAATGCATTATAGGGCCCTGCATGGAGTATATACAATGTTAGATATCTGTGGTTGCTAAGGAGGCAGACTCTGGAATAGTGTAGGATCCAGGTTGTGTGCACAGATCTGTATGCAAATAAGCTGGGGTTGCTGAATAGCAAAAATTGGTTACTGTGTCTGCAGATAAAATCCATGTAGCCCCAGAACCATGTTGGTGTCCACAGGAGAGCTGCCTGACATCAAAAGGGGGTGTGTCACTATATGTTTAAGCAGAATGCAGCTTAGCGGTGCCCGTTTGAGTGGCACACCTCTTAGCTAAGTGGGGCGGGGGTGTCCAGTACTGTTCAGCTTTGTTTAGCCTTGAGGTGCTTGTTTAAGCTGGTTTGAGCATGTTTGCAATTCGCACCACTGTGCTTAGCAGTGAAGGCAGTTAAAAAAAAAAAAAAAAGGTGATAGCCAATGTGATAGCCAATGAAACCTAATCATGTACAAATTACTGATAACCCGTTTTCCACTTACACTGGGACATTCAAACCCATCATTGATGTACCTGACAGGTGAAATGCATCATAGTTAGCTAATCACACAGGTTGCATCTGTAACAGACCACACTGAATTATGCATACACCCTACAGTCTGATTCTTTCCCCATAATCTGTATCATTGGTGTACAGACTTGGGAATTTTAACTGACAGAATGCTAGTGGTGCTGGTGCTCTGCTACATCTGTGTCTGCTAAAGGCTGAGGTCAGTGATGATGCTGACAATAGGCCTAGATTGAGAAGGAGAAAAGTGTTCAGGCCCAGGGTAATCTTTCAGGAGCTGCATGAGCTTGAGATTGTAGAGCACTACAGGGTGGACAGGGACATACTACAAGAACTCACCGAGCTCTGCTACTCTCAACTCAGACCCTGAGACAACAGAGGGGAACCCACCCCAGTGGAAACAAAGGTACGTGTAGCCCTTAGAATACTAGCTATAGGTACTTTTCAAAGACCAACTGGGGACATGATGGGCATCTCACAGGCATCAGCATCCAGGGTACTCCACCAGTTCCTGGCTGCCATGCAAACCCATGCCAGTGAGCACATTTATTTTCCCCGCACCCCTGAGGAGAGAGCCAGCAGTATGCGTCTCTTCTACCATGTAGGACACTACCCTGAGGTACTAGATGCCATAGACTGCACTCATGTACATATCAAAGCACCGCACGGTGAAGAGGGTAGAGTCTATGTCATTTGCAAGTGGTATCATTCCATCAATTGCCAGGTCATGTGCAATGCCCAGGACATTATCATGAATGTATGTGCTGGCAGCCCTAGCAGTTATCATGACTATCATATCTGGCATGCATCCCAGCTATGGAAAATGATGAACACCAAACGGACCAAAAACAATAGACTTCCACTTCCTTTAATTACAGTAAAAGCGAGCACAAACTCACAGGATCAAGGTTCCAGTATAAAACCAAAAACAAAACCAAGTAGGTTAAGCGCTTTTCACCCGGGTTTTACCCGAACTTCTTCAGACAGTCACAGTAAAAATCAAATGGGTTTAAGTAACCTCCTCCTTTAGGTGAACCAATCAAGCTAACAGGCCTGCATTCTCGTGTTAAGTGCGAACCCAATTTAAAAGAGAAACATCGCCAACCCTTAAAAAGTGAATATTGCGTGTTGCTCCAAAGTAGGTGGCTAGTACCTAAGTAGTTGTTTAATTCAACCTCATTGTACTAGTTATTCATAAACTTCAGTTCCATGCACACCTTAGATGTTGAACTAGGTAGTCTGTGCACCCCGTCTGTACAGGGGGGGGGAGGTAAAAATCCATCCAATTTAGTTCTTCAAGTTACCTGTATAGGTTCCTTAACTTCAGTATACATGTGATCGAACAGGCTTTGTTAAGTCCAGGTTCTGTGCATGCGTCCAGTCTAAGTTGCCAATTAAGCTCACTCCTTTCTAGTGTCAGTTTAAGCAAACTATCATGGACTCGGCACCCTCCCCTCATTGTCGGGTCAACCTGGGATATGATCTTAAACTTAAAAGAATGACCCGTATATAGATCACAATGATGGGCCAGTGCATTATTGTAATTCTTCTTACTAATAGCATAAATATGCTCGTAAATTCAGTCCTTCAGTTTACGGTCGGTCTTTCCGACATAGAATGCCTTACATCCTTTGCATTCAGCTAAGTAAACCACACCTTTAGTATTACAATTGTACATACTCTTGATATAAAAAGTTTCATTTCTTATCTTAAACCTGTTTTCACTATCAATATAAGCACATTGTTTACAGGACATGCATTTATGGGTACCCCCCCCTTTTACTTCCTTTACCCCTGCAGTTCGTTTCAAGAATTTGTTTCAAGTTGGTGCCCCGTCTAAAACTAATAATAGGGTCCTCCCCTATTTTGTTAAAGATGTCCCTATTCAAAGACAAATAAAACCAACATTTCCTGATCACCTTCTGTATATCAAAGGCCACCGGGGTATACATAAAAGTAAAGCCCAGCAAGTAATTGTTCTTAGTTTTAGTTCCTTTCCCTACCATGGGTCCCTTCCTCAAGTCATGATCAACCAACCCCAATAACTCCTGGTCCAAAAGGCTCAATTCCATAGGTCCAAGGTTCTTAATTCTCAAAGTGGGCTGGTTTAAAATTGGTTTATATACACCTGTTGCCCTCTTCGTTGTTACTTCTTTAAAGATGTGGCATAAAAAATTCTCTGGGTACCCCCTGTGTAAAATCATATTGTACAACAATTTACATTCTATTTCAAACTCATCCTCAGTAGTAACCATCCTTGCAGCCCGTACAAGTTGGCCCTTAACTACTGATTTTTTCTGGTGCAATGGATGTTCACTAGTGAAGTGTAAAAAAGAGTTTGAAAATGTGTTTTTCCTGTAAATCTTTGCAGTGTACCTTCCATTTGGAACATCCTTATATAGGTCAATATCTAAAAAGTTAATCCTATGTTCCTGAAAATTTTGAGTGAACTTAAGGAAGGGAGTGGATTCATTTAAAAAGGCCACCAATTCATCCGCTACAGATTTATCACCTTCTAGCATTATGAAAATGTCATCCAAAAATCTCTTGTAAACCCTAACTACCCCAAACAGGTGGTGGGAAAATACAAACGTAGCCTCCCAGTAGGCCATGACTAAGTTAGCAAAACTTGCCCCTACCGGGGACCCCATAGCCACCCCGATCTTTTGTAAATAAAACTTATTGTTAAATTGCAAATAGTTATTTTGTAAAATGATGTCCAATAATTGTTCGATTAAGAGGGCCTCATCATCAGAAGCCCCCTTTAACCTCATATACTCCACCACCCATTCTACTCCCACCTTGTGGGGTATACTTGAGTACAAATTGCAGACGTCTACCGTGAGGAAATTACTTTTCTCGTGGAATGGTACCATGTTGATTTCCTCCAAAAAGGACCACGAGTCCTTGCAAATTTGTTTTTCACCCTCTATATATTTCTTCAAAATCGCGTCTGCTACCTTTGAACAAGGGTAGGTGATGGCCTGTCTTCCATCAACTAGTGCTCTAAATGGGGGATCCACCAGGTTCTTATGAATCTTGAGTATACCAAACAGTTGGGGTATTCTTGGGGCTAACATAGTAAGGTAGTGATTCATCTGACTGTCAATCAACCCATCTATGAATAAGTCACCTAAAAACATTTTAATCTTGTTTTGTGCGCCATTCATTTGGTTAATACTCACTTCCTCATAAGTGTCCTTCTCTAGTAGAGTTAACATCCTTTTTGTGTAATCATCCCTGTGCATCACTACTAAGCGCCCTCCTTTGTCTGGCTTCATAGATCTAATCGGGAGCTTACAAAAAGCCATCAGAAGTTGCCTCTCGTGTTGTGTAATGTTACCCTCTTTCGCTTGTCGGTTGTAATTCTGAACTACTAACCTGAGTTCATGTTCGCATAAAAATTCAAACAACCCAATAGCAGGGTGTACTGGTGGGTTGTAGGTACTAGCCACCCTCAATTCATTATTACTAAAGGAGGAGTCACCCATTAAGATGGTTAAATTAAGCTTACGAATAAAATGTTTAAAGTCAATGAGTAATTCTGCAAGGTTACACCTTCCCATGGGAACAAAGGTAAAACCTTTTGCCAGCAACTCAACCAACTCAGGTCCAATAAAAAAGTCAGTGTAATTAAACATCTTAAAATCATCCTTTTTATTCAGGACCAGTTTGTAAGAAACAGATCCTAGTTCATGTTGCTGCGGGTGTTGTACCTCCTTGTTTGTTGGTAGTGCGAGTTCGAAGTCCAGTTGTTCCCTCCGATCCCCCTCCCTCTGTAGTTTTTTTGTTGTTGATGTTGTTGCTGGTAACCAGTATGGTCCTGCTGGTTCCCCTGGTTAAGGTTATAATTCTGTCCTTGTCGTGTCGTTGGATAAATATTGTTCCCATTAGAACCCACAGTGTCACCAAAGCTAGTAGCCTGGTTTATAAAGTTAGTACTGTTTAACTCATCAAAATTCATAGAAGGGTCATTCCTCCCATTAGACCTCTTGTCTAGTGCCTCCCCCTCGTGAGTGCTTTGGTTGTAAAAAAATGGGGCTCCTGTCCCCCCATTGGAAGGCTGCTGTGAAAAGGGTGGTTTATGGTAGGCATACCCACCCTTGTATGCCTTTAAGTCCCTCTGTAGTTTGTTAACTTTTATAGCCTTCAGTTTCTCCAACTGTTGGGCAATGGTGACAAACATCCTGTTGTAATCATATTGGTACTGGTTGAACAACCTATTCATTTTAATGTCCCCCTCCAATGTCCGCGTTTCTTCAGTCAGTTGGTCAATCGTAATTTGGTAGTGCTTAACCATTAGCCCCAATAGTTCTAAACCCTGCTTGTTAAAAAGTTCAACTAACTCCTTGTGGAACTATGAACCCTCGGTCAGGCTCGTTGGATAAATACAATGCCTCAAACCTTTGGGAACAATCTGTTCCTTAATGCATCTGTTAAGGTAGTTAATTTCTAACTGCAGTTTTTTAATTTTAAATAGTTTGAAGTCTAACTGTTTAAGTTTTTCAACCAAAACTTCCTCGCTTTGATTGTTCCCAACACAGTTTTCTTTGGACTGGTGTTTGTCCAAACATAATTCGTCATTCAACCAATAAACAATGTCATAATTACCACAAGCCTGAGGGTCTCGGGCTCCCACTAAGTGGTTATTCACTCCTGAGTTAGAAACTTGATGAAGCCCTCCTTCCACCTCGTCATGTTCTTGCCTTGGGTCCCCCAGTGATTGCAGTCGTTGTGGTGAACGCTGTCCTAATCCTCTCTTACCATCATTCCCTTTACCAGCGGAATTATGTTCGGAGGTTAGTTCATGTTGTTTGGTAACTAAATCAACTTTGGCGGTCAATTTGTCTAACCGCTCACTCATTAGTTCGAGTAGCTGAGTTAAGTTACCATTTTCCGTACTGTCGCTCAATGTGGAATCGCCCATCCTCCTGGTAACCGTCGGTGTTCACACTAACCAAAACTGCAAACACCAATCGACAGCCACAAGCCAGGGAAAATGATGAACACCTTTCTGTGTTGGAGGGAAGCCTTATAGCTTATCAGTGGGAATGGTAAGCACTAGGTAGCCTATCTACCACAAGAGGACTGGTTCCTGGCCCAGAAATTGCAGTTTATTGGCCGTGTGAGCAGTTTTTCCATCTCTCTCAACTTTCTGGTTTAAAAGCCCACGTTTGCTCTTGTTTCCTGCCTTTCCTGTAACTAGTCTAGTCCAGATACAGACTTGCTGTATCCAGGACTGTTTAAAAGCTTCTGAGCAGTGCCAGAGCCTGCTCTTCAATTTTTCCCTTAGATCTACTAGTTATTTCCTCTCCTGCACTTATACTAGCTTATTAGTATAGCACTTTACCAGACTTCTTGTAGTAATTATTGTAGCACAGAAGTGTTACCAGCACTAAACGTTCTACAAAGAAACAGATCTAGTACTTATTATCAATGCCCACCCCACCAGGCATGTCTAAATGTCAGTTCCCTGTGCTTTCTTCTATTAATCTGGTGAACTAGGGCATCCTGAGGCAATGTAGCAACTGCCTCATGTACAGCGACAACCCTCTCCTCTTATCTTCCAACACTCAGACTTGCGAGAGATGCACTTATATATCCAAATTGGAAGCCACGCACTCTCCAGCCAAGACCAGAATAGCTGGTCAAAAGGAGAAGGTCAACACTTGTACTACACCACATGGAACACATGCCCTCCAAAACACACACCAGCACTGCCTTCACAAACTTTAAAAACACAAACCACATACCCACCTTCAAGGAGGCTCTCAATAAAAATCTACCCAAGCAGCGGACCCCTCCAAGGCAGAAATACACTCAACCACCACAACACAACACAAATCACAAGAAGCATAAGTCTCCTAAACAGTGTGCAACTCAACCAAAGCCCTTAAGGCAAAACAGCATGCCCAACACACTAGTCATAGGTGACTTGATAGTGAGTCACACTGATGTCCCACTCACTAGGTTGACTAAGGAGGTGCCAGGATCCAACACATATTGCATGCACTCAGGTCGCTCAACAACAGGTACAATGTCATTGTACATGTGGGTGTGAATGACCTGAGATGTACCTCCCTGGACTACATGAAAAGAGACATGGAGGAGCTCTCAGATTATGTAGACCAGGTGGGCATGACCCTAGCCCTGAGCAGCATCCTACCATCACCCAGAATGATACCACAGTGCAAACAGAAAATGATTGATTTCAACAATTGGCTAAGTTTCTGGAGTCATTCTAAGTGGATCCAGTATCTGTCTGCCTGGGATGACATGGTTGACAGACCTAAATGTTTTGCCAGGGATATCCTGCATCTGTCACCCCTGGGCTTCCAGATACTGGCCAAGGCTCTTGCCACCCCTATAGTGCCTTTTTTAGGCAATATTCCAAAGACAAAATCACCACTGTAACAGCTACAAACAAATGCAATCTGAAGATAATGTTGCTGAAAGCTAGAAGTCTAAATCTCAAAATGCACTCACGCGAGGCACTCCTTAAAATGGAGAACATTGCCATTTGTGCTATAACAGATACCTGGTTTAAGGAAGCAGAAAGCAGCCCTGCACTACCAGGCTATAACTCATTAGACACCTTTCAGCCCCAGAACTTAGACCGAAGCTCCAAAGGTGGTGGTGTCTCCATATTTATAAAGGATGCGCACACCTCCAGACTGGTACCCCAACATAACACATCAGAGATACTTCAGGTGCAGCTAACATTGGGTAAGACAGCAATTCAAGTCGTACCCTGCAATAGGTCCCCAACGATGTCCCAAGACTTGCACTCCACATTCCTAAGCACCCTAGAGAATATTAGGGTGCAACCTAACACTCTCTTACTAGGCGACTTCAACTACCCCTCCATTAACTGGGTAAACTACTCATGTACCAATACACTTGCCCAATGTTTCCTGGAGTTCATTAATTCAAATTCCCTGGACCAGCTCGTTCTTACCACCACTAGAGGTAGCAACATCCTTGACCTGGTCATTACTAACATGGGCGACCGTTGCTCTACACCAATAGTCAGCTCCTCCCTGGTTATATGCAACCACAAACTAATCACCTTGGAAATCCACATCCCTCCCACCCACCCTCACCCCCCCAACAAAGGTAACCACCATGAAAAACTTCTCCAAAGCTAACTTTGGGATCCTAAAAACAGAGGTGGCTAACTTCACGGCACCCATGCAAATGGAGAATAGTTGCATGACTGCAGAATCATACACCAATAAATTGCATGAACATGTACACAAATGCATGGATCTCGCCATACCCAATAGAACCAAGACACTCTCCTCCAAAAAAAGGAAGCCAATCTGGTAGTCCCCTGCCATAAACAAACTCTACAACAGAAGGAGGAAACTGATGCAGAATAAGGTGAAGGCCCAAGACTGGAAAAACTCCCTTATCTGCCTCAACAAAAAGTTGAGATCCCTTATCAAATCCTCTAAAGCTAGGTATGAAAACAGAATTGCAGCAGATAGTAAAGACAACCACAAGGCCTTCTATAGTTATATAAAGAATCTCCACAGCATTACCCAGATTTGTTCTGAGCTACTGCACAATGGTACCTCCTATACCAAGCCAACAATATTGCCAGTATACTGGCCGACTGATTCAGTGGCAATTTTACACCCCAAAGGACCAATCATAATACCAGTAGATTGCCAGGCACCCAGTATTAATGCTGCAAAGGTTAAAACAGCACTGCCCAAGGCCAAGAATAAAGCTTCTGTGGGACCTGACAATATCCCTGGTTGTATTCTACATGAACTACAAATTGAACTGGCACCTCACCTGTGTGCTCTGTTCAGTCACAGCCTCAGCTCAGGCTTTGTCCCTGCCAAATAGCACACTGCTACAGTTGTCCCTCTCCACAAAGGAGGAGCGACTAAAGACCCTAGGAACTATTGCCCCATTAGCCTGAGTCTGATTTGCAAAGCTATGGAACGCATCATCATGGATCTCATAAACAAGGATATAGGGAAACTCCAAACTCTGGATCCCACACAGTTTGGTTTTGTGAAGGGTAGATTGTGCCTGCTCAACTTGGTTGACTTCTTTGAGTCAGTCACCAGAGCTATGGATGAAGGCAGGGTGGTTCATACAGCCTACCTTGATCTGGCCAAGGCTTTTGATACCATTCCCCATTCAGGAATCATAGAAACACTCACTAAGCTTGGCATCAACCCCTATATCACTAGGTGGGTTGCAAACTGACTTACTGATAGAACCCATAGTGTGAAAGTAGCTGACTCCAAGTCGGACTGCCGATTAGTCACAAGTGGAGCCCCACAGGGTTCGGTCCTAGGTCCTCTCCTGTTTGGTATCTACTTCTCTGAAGTCCAGACCAACACAAAGGGACTCTGGTTGACAAAGTTTGCAGATGATTGCAAGTTGGGAGCTATTATTAACTCCCCAAATGATGTTGACATCCTACAGAATGGCCTCACTGTGACCGACTGGTGTCAGAACCATGGCTTTAAGCTCAATGCCAAAAATGTGTCATCATCCCCTTTGGGAAAAACCCAGTTCCCATGAATTACCACACTGATGGTAGTCCACTGAACACAGAAGACATTATAAGAGATCCGGGAAGAGAGGCTGACAGCAACCTCTCTTTTGATCACATTGCCACTGTGGTCAAAAAGCCCTTCTATGTGGCACATCTCATTACTAAGGGTTTTGCATCCAGGAAGAAAGAGGTCATTGTCTCCCTCTACTCTTCCCTCTTTAGGCCAGTCATCAAGTACAATGCCCCATTTGGCATGTACCTCACTAGACACCTACAACAACTAGAGTGGCCGCAAATGTACCTCACAAAGTGAATCCTAGCCCTTAAATACTTGTCCTACATGGACAGACTCAAAAAACTCCAGCGATTCTCTGTCTCATATCGCCTACTTACAGGCGATCTCTGCTTGACTTACAAAGCCATTTCTGACCCAGCTCTGTTATAAATGCTACATCTAAAGAAATTCCAATCCCTCCACACCACATGCTCCAGAGTCCTCATCCTTATTACCACAATTAACAGAACATGCTGGAGGGACAGGTTCATAACCCAGAGACTACGCATGCTATGGAACAGACTCTCCATACATGTCAAGCAGAGCACCTCGCTGACCCTCTTCAAGAGAAATCTTGATGAGTGGATGGGAAACAGAAAATTCACCCCGGAGATAACACCAGTGGCTCTACTCGACAGAGGCACTGGGAACTAAAGTTGGGTGGCACTATGCAAGGGTAATCCTATGGCTAGGCTTGTAAAGGCCCCAGGGCCATTAGCCTAGTACACACCTATGAACCTATGAATTACTGGCCAGACAAATGTAGACTGTTCAGAGAATAACAGGTCGTGCAGTAGCATGAGTTTCCTGATGTGTATGGAGTCAGTAACTAAAATGTCTGTCATTTCCTAACATCAGTCTATAATGATTTGCCACTGATGTACCAGAAAATCACAATGCTATGTAAAATGTACCACACATATGATGCAAAACTCTGTACCGTCTATTACAATCTGTAGAGTCAATAATCATATATTATGTTCAATACACAGCCGGGGAATCCCTTGGACAAAATATAAGGGAGGTGCTGGACTGTTAAATCAGGTGCAGCAGCCCAACCGACTCCAGCACACAAAATCCCAGACTGGAGTATAAGTAGGTCTGGCCTGGAGTCATCTTGTAAGTACTGATAGTCACACTGGGCATGCGCCTATACTTAGCTAACCTGACCCCATGTCTGATGCCTCATCTGCCTATAGAACTGATATATGAAAATATGCCTTTGCATACATGTATACGTATCTGTCTCTCCCTATCCCCCTCACACATGATTACCCTGTCCATAGGTAACACACACACACACACATATATATATATATATATATATATATATATATATATATATATATATATATATATATATATATATATATATATATATGTATATATAGAGAGAGAGAGAAAGAGAGAGAGCTACATAAATGTGCAGAGTGATGTACACCCTCCACATATATGCATTTAACACAGCTGAGTAATGCACACACACAGCTACACCTAAGTTGACATCCCTGTCATATATATATATATATATATATATATATATATATATATATATATATATATATATATATACATACATGTGTATATGTGTGGGGATGTATGACTGTGCACACCTACATGCAGTATGCTGGGGTTATCTGCACCTACACACACAACAGTTGTCTGATGGTAACAGACCAAGGCTGCATAATGAGATAATCCACACAACCACAGAACCCTGTGCCTGTGGAATGTCACCCTGTAGACAGACAATGGTAAGCAGGTGGTATAATGTGCAATGGCTTCAATGCAAGACTTGGACAGGCCATAGCATTACTGGCAAATTGTCCACCCAGCAAACTGCAAGCAGCCAGAAATGCTGATAATGGTAACTGTACACACATTGCAGGGGTATTAACAGGTACCACACTGCTAGGACAGTAGATACAGTAACAGCATAAAGTAGGTTCAGTCTGTAGGCCACACATGCTGTGTAATACAAGGTCACTTTGTGTAGCCCACAAGTACTGTGGCTGAAGCCACATGTAAACGAGATGTAACTGGTGGCGCATGCAATAAGTACTGCGAGCTCCAATGTGTAATAGGAGATTGGTAGGGGTTCTAATCTCACATCAGCTACTGTGTGTGTAGATATTTCCCTTACAGCAATACAGACATGCCCATCTGGCCTATTTCTGTAGAATGGCCAATCATTTTATGGCCCTGTGACTAGTGTCCTCCTCAGCATTGGCCCCCTATCAACACCTGCTGATATCATCCACCTTAACAGCACTGGCTGACAATCACAAAATAGATAAGCTCCATGGGCATGCAATAACTGCTTACTGCTATCATGTATACTAATAGATAGGGTTCTACTCTGTTAACAGGCAAGTGGGTATGTGTGTAAATATATCTCCTTGTGGCAGTGTACACATGCCTATCTCGGTGCAATGATGATACATTTTAAGGCCCTGTGACTACCTGCTAGCCTCCCCACTGGCCTCCTTTACAAGGCCTGCTGATGTCATCCACCTTAACAGCACTGGCTGACAATCTCAGAACAGATAAGCTCCATGGCGCATACAATAAGTACTTCATATTATAGTGTATACTAGGGATGTACTGTGGTGGTGGTGCTGTGGTAGCATTGTCGCCTCACAGTTAGACGTTGCCTGTTCGATTCTCAGTTAGAGCGTCTTCTGTGTGTCGACATTCATGGATGGGCGTTCCTTCATTGAAGATTGTGTGTTAGGCCTGGCAAGCCAGCACGTAAAAATCAATTGCCAATCATTAGTGGACCGGAGTTTCGCTGTGGTGACCCCTAACTGGGAAAAGCCAAAAGACAGTATTATAGTGTATACTAATAGGTAGGGGTTCTAAACTCAATAAAGGCAACTCTGTGTGAGTGTCCAGATATATTCCCATGCATCAGTACACATATGGCCATATGGGTGTGCAATTGTCACACATTTTACTGCCCTGTTACTAGCTGCAGGTCATAAATAGCCCACATCTGCCTAGCTATAAATGCTATCTGCCACCACCTACATTTGTATGTACAGAACACCCAGGTCAGGTCACACATATCAAGGGTAGCAGGCCTTGCCACAGGGCATGCATGCATGATTACTCTGACTGCCCCTGACACACTGTTCTACAAATATGCACCTAGGTAACCATGCACGTATATAGCCATACCTTGCTGATGTCATATGTCTGCTGTGCTGCCATGCCATCCTGTGTCACTGTATTGTTGCCAAGTCTCCATAGCTTACCCACTCAGACCCCTGGAACAGAAATATACACAGTTATGTGAGACACTTGTCATTCTGCAACAGTACTGCCAATCTAACATCATGCAACAAAGTTGCACAAAGTTTGATATGATCTCATGACACATGCCAGCATATAGCACCTGTCATGGCATAACACTAACACACTACAAAACTACATGTAATGTAATATAGTCACCCTGTGCATGAGACACATATGTGCATGTCCCGCATTAATGGTATGGATGAGAGGGATGTGGCATAGGTATCATCATATGCACAGGATGTGGTATGGGGTGCCAGAGGCCTAGGCTGTGCCAAACAGTTGACAGCATGTGTGTGAGTCAGGAAGGGGTGTTGACTAGCTGGGACATGGAGAGGTGCCATGTGTGTCTGTAGGTGATCTGCATGTGACAGTGGTGTTTGAGTGTTTGTGCATTATATAGTCAAGCCCAGTGCTAGCCCTACACATGTGTATGTTGGACAGCTGTGGACCATACATGGCAGAGTGGACAGTTCAATTCTGGCCATGAACACAGGAACTGGCTAAGCCAGGATTGGCACTGGCACCACCATGCCCAAGATCAGATCTGGTGCTAGTAGCTGATGATGACTGGTGCCTGCTGTCCTCCACAAGACTGCCGAGGACCACATGCCCATGGCCTGCCACATTGTTGTGTGGACAGCACACTCCCTTCTGTAGTGCTGGACATACTGCCACTATAAGAGTGTGAGTGTGCATGGCCACATGGACTCTCAGCCGATGGTGCTGCTGACCAACATCTACTTGTCCGATGCATGACTCCAACCAGATGTTCCAGCACAGATAACATGCAATCAAGGACTGACAATGTCTCACCCCACTGTCTGTCCACTGCATCAGTGAAATGATCCATGGCATCACTAATGTGGTGGAGGGAGTCATGGAGTTAAGACTTTGCTGCAGCCATAATCCTGAGCATCCATCTAGTGTTACATTTGGAACATGCCTGTGCCTTCATGATGGACCAAAGCATGCATCGAATGACCCATGATGTGACAGCAGTGACAGGTGGTGGATGGGCAGCAGTCCTCCTTTGAGCACTCCTGCTAATCTGCCTGTGTGGGACCTCACCAGCTCTCTGGCTGTGGCCACTGTCTATACTCACTGATTCCATAGTTGCCACATTCTCCTGTTTGGTGTTCCCACACTCTGCCCAATATCTGTGGACTCAGGGGACTGGGTATGTATGGGCATACTAACTGTGTGTGGGGACAGTGGGGGAGGAAGTGTGATGGCAACCCATGGGACAGATTCAGCCCCCAACAACCCCACCTGTACCTCAGTATGGTTACCATCATCATCAAAGACCGATGCAACACTGACATCAAGTTATGAGAGGGACACACTCCAACCCCCACATTCACCTGTGAGGAGGAAGACAAAATAAGTACATTACTTCTTGCACTATTATGTATGGTAATCCACACACATACAGATAGTTGAGGAGCCACAACTGTAATAAACATACCACATCTTATTTCTGATCTCATGCACAACACACAAACAGACTACAATATACACAGACAAGACAGGCCCTTTATAACATGCACTGCAGCTATGTCTGGTTAATGTTACCAGTACTATACACTTGTGAGATAAGCAATATGCCAGTGTATCTAATGGACCTACACCTAAAACACAGTGCACCCATCTTGAGCATACTATGCCAGTTATAGTATCACTGCCTCAGGTATGTACCATCTCCATATTGTGTGTGAACATGCATCTGTGAGTGAATGCCTCCTGCAAATGTGCTACTGCTCCTGCAAATACACAACTGTGATTATCCATTCAATGCACTTCAGTTAACCCTTCTGAAATGGAACATACAAGTATTGAACTCTGGCTAAGCATAACAGTTGTGCTTAGGGCAAAATGGCACTCCTTAACATTCTTAAGGTATATATGATCCATAAGACAACAGTATCATACTTACCAGGTACAGAACCTTGGACTCTGGCCACACCTGACATACCTATGGAAATGTGAGGGAGAGGTATTTTCAACAATACCAAATAGTGCATTGTTGCAGGGTAATATGTGCATACATCTACATGTGCAGTAGCTATGTGATATTGCCTACATTGCTGACATTGTGAGCATGTGTGCACAACTGTGCTTTAATACCACCCCCTGCAGATAAACCTGACATCCATGTACTGGTATGCAGAGGCTGCCACAATGGCTGATACAGTATTACAGTGATGAACACATGAAGCCTACCTGGATGCTTCTCTGATGTGGATGCTGAGGCACCCACTTCCATGATGTATGTGATGATGCATGGTTGGGAGCCAGTGGTTGATCCCAGGTTTGCCAGGAATTCCTCTGTGGCCAAGAGTGGTTGTTCTGCTGCAAGCCCTCAACCAGTGGCAGCACAGTCCCTGGTCACAGCAGCAGCCCTTTGCCATGCAGCATTAACCATATCTGTTGCCCAGTGTCAGACCTGCTCATAGAGTCTGTCCTGTAGCCCTATTTGCTTGACTGCTGTGGCAAGGTCATCCCACAGTTCTGCACATTGTTCACAATGCTGGCAACTCCTGGACAGCAGAATGTTATGATGCAGTCTAATGCCATCCAGGATAACATTGTTTTCAGTGTCTGAAAATGGTGGGTGCCTCCTTCAATACATCCTTCCTGAAAGAGAACAAGAGAAGAACACATCACAAGACAACAGATACATGGATATCCACTATGTACAGACCCTGCACAACCAAAATGGCCTGCACTATCCACTGCTACCTCCCATGTCATACCTCACAGTCTACCAACACAGTAGCCATACTGGTTATGCCCCTGTGTGCCATGACAGAATGTGATGTATGTCTCCACACCCATCAATGCCATCTACTGTGGTGTGTCCCCTATAGACAAAGTCCCAGTACTATGTCTTGCAGCCACTGTCAGACAAATAGGTGTGTGTTATCACAAGTATATGGGGACAGTCCAACAATACCAGTGTGCCACAATGACAGACAGAAATGCAGACCTGCTGTAGTATATCTTCCCTGTAGGTGTCATACCGCTCCAGTACACAGATGTTTGCAGAATATGTATGTGTTCCTGATATATGTGGTCCTGTTAGCTACTACTGTGGGTGCTACTGTGGGTAGCAAAATGCATTGTTTGCAAGGCATTTAACAGACTGAGCTACTGGTGCTGCAATTGTACTTGCAACATATATGTGCATGCATACAGTCTGTGAAACAGGATTTGCATTAGCATGTGTTTTCTGAATTGTATGAAGTATGACACTCAAATGTCTGTCATGATTTTCTAACCTCAATCTTTAATGACTTGCCAGTACTTTACCAGACAGATATGTTTTTGTGAAAACTGTGCCAAAACTAGGAGGCAAAATGGTGGATGTTCTATAACAGTCTGTACAGTTGACAGATATGCCTGCTATCACAGGCCTCACATACATCCATTTGTATTTATTTGGCTGTGTACTGGTGTAGTGTCTGCATCACAGTCTCAAGTGCATTCCCATTTTTCCTATTAATTGTACTTGCAGTGTATCAGTGGCAATTAGTATATGTTGTTAAAAACACCTGTTTTAATTCAGAGCTGAGTGGCCTAGTGGGCTAATGCACTGTGCTGTAGAGATGTGGTAGGGGAGATTACTTTGCAGATGTGCCTAACACTGTGAGAAACACATAAGATGATTAAGACCATTTTAAGTGGGTTTGCATGGTGCATAGCTAAAACTTCTGCAAAAAAGAGGGTGATAAGAAAGTGGTGAAATGGGGCAAGTAGGGGAAAAACACGTAGGGTTGTGCAGGAAGGGTGTAGGAAAGGACCATAGCTATCCATTTTTTGTACAGCAGCAGCTGTGCAGGTTTACACAATTTGGAATTTGGAGCCTCACATCCCAGAGAGAGGGGTGAGCGCAACATAAATGTGTTCATTAATTAATGTAATAATTAGTTGTGTCCAGTGGACATGTGTGCAAAATGGAGAGCTATGTATGGTGTGATATTTTTTTTGTGGGGGGCAGGTGCTCTTTTTTTTTTTTGTTTTGTTTTTTTTTAAGGAGAGAGTGGAATGTTGGAGAAGGGATATACATACATGTGGGGAGGTAAGTTGGGTAGGAGAAGTTGCATTTGCAGACAGACAAGACAGCACCCGGGGGGTGGTGTGTGACACATGAGGGGGTAAACAACTTGGATCGGGAGGGTGTTGTGGAATCAGAGGTGCATGTGCTTCCAGGTGGCAGCAGCATGACTGAGATCCCCACCCATGGGCAGTCAACACTGCTTCTTCACTGCCCCGAAGGTGGCTGTGCTGGAGGCTGGGCACTGAGTCCCTCAGGCCTCACGAGGTTGTCAAGTCTGCCCTCAATCCACTGCAGGCATTGTTCATTACTCCTACGCACAATCCTGTTCACTGTGGCCAGTAGTTGATCCTGGGTGACAACCGTCCCTCCAACCCTATTCCCAGGAGGGCTCCATCCCCTGAGGCAGTTCCACCCGAAGTTGGTACAGTGCCAACAGAGGGAGCACCACCGGCTTGGGTCCCAGACAAGCTGGTACCTGGTGCCATGGCTGGCTGAGGTAGGGTAAGGGATCACCAGGAACCAGCCTACCCAAACATAGTGTGGGCATAGAGGTAGAGCAGTAAACATAGGTGAGTTATGAACACAACCATTGTTAGTAATAACTGTATGCCAAAACATTGTACATAACCCCATTACAGTTAAATGCATATTATGTGAAACACAACAATAAATAACAGAACAGTCAGTATTCTAACAGCATGCCAGTAACAGTCACAGCATAAGGCCAACAGAATAGGTAATTCAACAAAATATGTTAATATGCAACCATAGTAATACATAATATTAATAAAACACATGCCCAAAATACAGTTTTTGGAACAACATATGTTAATGGTAAACCATAACTAATAGATAACAATAAATATGTGAAGATAAGGGGTGGGAAGAGAGAGAAATACAGTCCATTAATACCATCGTGGGCTATATAGTTGACAACAGTAATGCTAGCTACTCTACAGATCTTATCTTTATGTGTAAATGTGCACTATAGCTGCTGTAGCACATACATACCTCTCAAGCTATCCTACAGGTACACAACTGCAAGGAACACTTGCACATCAAGTGGACCTATATAACTATCAAGGAATACTGTGAGCTAATGTAATACTAATTTGATATTGACATATAATCATGTCAATGATACTTCTGTGACAGAGGGATCATACCACAGCAATTACATTCTGTGACAGCATGACACTTGAGAGACATGCATGTGTACAGTACAGAGAGTACACAAGTATCCTGTCATGCTTGGCAGGCATGGGGATCGTACCTAATAGCACTGACTGCAGGGGACATATGCATCACATGCAGTAATTGACTGCATCAACCTTTACAAGTCACTCCAGGAATACAGTCATACCTTGATTACACATTCTATTTATTTTATTTTTATTATAGTTTGTTATTATTGAACCTGTCTCCTTTATTGTTTGGATAAGTAGCACATTTGTGACAATGATTTTAACAGTTTGCGACATCTGAACAAATAAGTATTTACACATACTATGAGCTAGATCACTCTTTTATCTGTGTCCCTGTGGAGAAAATATCTGTCATCATAACATATGTAGTTCTGTAATAGGTATTAGTACATGGAACTGGATTCGAACCCTGGTCTGTGTCTAGCAAAATGCACTTCATACATAGCATTTAACAAACTGAGCTACTCAGTCACGGCTGAGATCTGGTTGACTGATTTTGTCCTAGAGCTAACCTGGAAACAAAATATGACCTGCTTCTAATACTACAGTGTTATAATACAGTGCAGTGACACTTAGATACAGTTGCATGAAATGCAATCATGGCAGAGAGACTAGGTAACCTATAAATTACTAAATAAACTGCAGGTGTACACAATATATTGTTACTGGCTTGAAATATCAGCTCTCATTCCACAAGTGTTGCACAGCAGTTCATTACAGATGTCTTCATGCATTTACTGGTATACTTTCGAGTTTTTATTGACCAACAGTTAATGTAATACAGGTGTTGCAATACAGCTGTAATTCCACGGTTATTGTGATAGAAACTATTTCATTTACTTAATCAAGGTTAATGCTTTACTGTTTCCTGCTTATAGCAGTACATTTGGCAGTAGTCACTTATTGTAGTCCAGGTCTATGACCACATTCATTACAACACAATTAGAACTGTTTATATATGTAAAGGCAGTTAATGCTTTACTCTTTCTTGGTTATATGACTATTGATTGGAAGATACATCCGTACTCAAAACACTCATGGCACAACCTGGCCAGGTGCCCTGCATGTGCCTTGATGTTGTGAGCTCTCACCTCTGCAGCTCTTAGGAGAGAAGCATACTATTATGCATACCAGTTTATCAGACATTCACAGTTAAATATTGGTGAAATACAGGTAAACATACTTACACACTTGTGGAAGACAGCCCACCTGAAATTCTTGGACCCAGGCATCAAAGAGAGCCCCATTCCTTCTTTTCAGGTCATTGTGGTGGCAATG
The DNA here is from genome assembly GCF_019279795.1 of Protopterus annectens. NCBI lineage: Eukaryota > Metazoa > Chordata > Ceratodontiformes > Protopteridae > Protopterus > Protopterus annectens. The sequence continues at coordinate 135,702,868 of NC_056732.1, forward strand.
ACACTGCTCATCTGTGTGGGGGAAGCCAGTTGCACTGGTGAGGTCCCTTGCCAGCCAGTCCCAGGCCTACACTTTGGACTTTGAGCACCGGTAACCATCCTGCATTAGCCGGTCTTCATGGTTTTTGACTAGGAGTCTGACCATGATCCTGGACTCCTCAATGCTCCACCACTGTGCCTGAAAGCATATACCCTTTCCAACACCTGCCATAGTATCCTCATAAGTTGAACTCCAATGGGTTCTGCAGTATTCCTGCCTATTTTGCTTAATATACCCTGTTTTCCCATACTTTAACACCACTGGGCAATTTATAAAATGTGACGCACTGCTTAGCATGACCCAAATCAGCTGAACTCAGCTCAGCAGTGCTTAAACCAGTAATGTTTAGCAGTACCCAAACCAGCTAAGTGGAGCTGCGTGGTGCCAAGCAGTGCTACAACGAATCTTGTTTAAGTGGTGCTTGACATGACTTAGCAGGGCTTAACAGAGCTTAGCTGGGCACAGCACATCAAAATTTAAAAATAATTGCCATAATTTGTATTTGGAAAATAAATGCTTAATAACTCTTCTGTGTACTCAAACCCTGCACCTACGGCTGTCACTCTAATTATTTGGCTACATGGATGCATAGAATGCTGCTATACTTTTACATATATCTCTCACATGCGATTAAGCACTGCTGAGCACCACTCTGTGCCACACAAACCCACTCAGCTATGTTTAACCTTGACCTTTGCATTCATAATTAAATGTATCCATTTTCTATTTTTAGATGTCTGGCACATGTCCATTGTTGCACTCCTGGCCATTCAAAATAAATATATAAAAAAATAAATAAATTTGATACATATGCATACATTAATATACTGCACTTTGACAGTGCAGGGGGTGTGTTACTCACCTCCAGACACAGTAACACACTCCCTACACTGATTCAATAACCGTGTTACATGGCTCCCCCTCAGTAACGTGCCTTCATTAATATGCATGGCGTGCTACCGAGGGAAATCACTTATAAGGCCACAGTACCTTCCGTGTAGGCTGTACACTATGCCTACAGGATTTTATTAACTCTGCGGGACTATTTATCTATATAGATAGATAGATAGCTAGATAGAAAGATAGAATGATAGGTACTGCATTTACTCTTGCCCTTGTGAGTTGATTATGGCTGAAGAGTGCATGGTTTATCTGGTTAACAGATAAGTACATTTAAAAAGTAAATCAATTTAAATTTGTGCAGTTGGGGCAGAGGGTTAAGGCAGTGAACTGTCATTCTTGTGGTGCAGGGTTTGATGCCCTCAGCCTTCATTTTCCTGCTGTGTGACCTTGAGCAAGCCACTTAACCAGATATTGCTCCTGGGTCACCCCTGAAAAGGGACTGTGTGTCCTGTGGGCCTCCCTGATTAACAAATGAGTATTATCATTATTAAATGTAAAACGTAAAGCTGGAAAGAGCAAGAAATGGGTAGGATTCATAACCAAATAAGAAATGCATCTATGCATTTCACTTGAGCTAGGGTGGAAATAAGCAATTTATTATTTGGAATGACAACATCAGTAATGAAAATGACCTAAAAGGCCTGAGTATGAGAAGGCTGGTTAAATGCTCTCACCCCTGACTATCAAAATCTGTGTATTACTGCACAATTAGGGAATCTGTATGATTTATTAATTAAAAGAAAAAAAGTGACCTTCCTACCTGTAAACTTTGCAATAAAAGAGCTGCTCATAAAAGATGCAAGTTAAGTGAGATGTAATATTACCTTCATTTATCTCCGTGCTTATGATATACTCTCACCTGTCACATTTTTGTAAGTACAAAGGTAAAGGATTTTATGTCATTTGGTAAATAAGATAAAATAAATTGATTTGATGACTAATTTGTATAAGAAAACTCTGCCTCTTCAGAAATGTGAACTGAATCATATAAAAGAACATGACTGCCAGATTAAGGTATTTCTCCATTTGCAACTATCTTAAGAAGAGAAAATAACATTGTGAGGGTTATACAACTGTAGTAATTAATACAGTAGGACAAACATGATCATGGAATAGATAAGAGGGTTAGAAAATGGGGTAGGGATCTTAAATATTCTGCAGAGACCTTTTTCTTTTAAGAGATAAAGCAACAGCACTTCAAACAAGTCCTGAATCATTAGCATTTCATTGCTGATAGGTACAAACTTCAAACTTGTGTACTGTTTGACCTTGTGTGATGTAAATACAATTTCCTGTGGAGCCAAATAGTGTGTACAGAAGCAGGCAGAATTCTAGACTGTACTAAAATGGCATCAACTAGGCCAAAATAAGATACCAAATAGTCCAAAAATAGAAAATCTACTGGGAACACTTCCAAGAGATGTACACAGGAATAGAATAAGCCCATGGGGTCAATGGAAGTGTGCAAAATAAAATGTTTAGATAGGTAGAAATCTGATAGATCAGACACAAAAATGTGCTAGTCACTAGATGCAGAAACAGTATGACATCAGGCATAGAAATAAACCTGTTCTTCAGGAAATTAAAACATTGTTTTCATCTACAGATTTGTGTAACAGTATTTCTATTATTGCATTCTTTATTTAGATACCATATGCAGAAAAGAAGAAATCTATGCAGCAAACAGTCACTTAATATCTTTCTTGCCTGATTCACAGCTGGAATTACCTGTTCTGACACTCATTTCACAAAGGCAGCATCCGTCATTGTTTAATCTGATATTTGCTTTATCTGATTAGGAGAGATGCAATAGTTGTTTAGACATATGTATGGGGTGCCTCCAGCTTGATTTAGATTTGAGTAGGGCAGAGTCTCATAGAATTTTGTCACTGCTTTCATAGCATTATTAGAATACAGGATAAGTAGTAACATCTCTTGGCATCTACCATTAGTTGTATATAGTTTGAATACTCTCCATTTTTTTGCTAGATGAAATGATCTAGCTATTGACATAAAGACGGTAAATTGCAAATGTTTTAGAAATGAATGGGAAATTTGTCATCTTAGTATGAAAGTAAAGGCAGTTAAACATAGATGTTAACAAGAAAAACAGAAAACATTTAATTTCCCTTTCTAAATATATTAACAAACAACTGAGTTACACACACACACACACACACACACACACACACACACACACACACACACACACACACACACACACACACATATGCATACCATTCTGATGCTATGTGCTCTGTTGCCAAACACTATTCATTAAACTTTGAAAGCCAAAACTTCAGCCAACTTACTGTTAAAGGCTCCATTCCAGTGATCCATGCATATGATTTATCCTAAAAATGTTTACTGATAAAGGGGTGTAATAAAATATTTGTCAGGTGCAGAATGTAAATAGTATGATTTAGCTCCACTGTGTGCATTTCATCTAGTATTAATCAATATTCTCTCTGTCCAAACCCTCTGTGTCATCAACAATTCCTCAATCTTCTAACCCTATAACCAATCACGAAAACGTTTATATTTATCTGCCTTTACTTTTACACCAACAAAAACATGAAATTTTGAACATTGAGCCAGTAATGTGTGATGGCATCAAATGCTAAGTAATGATAGGAGATTTGGAAAATACTGTGGAAAAGCTGTGCTTTGAGGAACAGGTACATTTTGATGCCCATCAAGAGTTGGCAATTCAAGTCAATTCAAGTCAAAAAGGTATGATGCTAATACAGAGAAGTTAATGTAACTTAATGCAAAAGAAGTAGCATAAATAGAAGATATCAGATGTGATTTATACCACTTGTTGGGACTTTTAGCTGCTGTTTCTACATGATCAGCAAATCACCATGATGTCAGTTAAGCAGTAAGTTGAGATTTATGGCAGTTGCGGTTGTCTGCAATGGAGGAAAAAGACTTGGGACTTAAGAATAACAAATGTAAGATTGATTGAAGCACTGGAAAAGGAAGAAGGTACACTTTTAAGGGGCTATATGAAAACAAAGATGGTGCAGTGGAGGGTTTTCAAGAAAGAAATTGCTGGGGATTGAAAAAGTGATACAATTATTATCGAATTAAACTCATAGGTCTACAGTTATTTTACTTTGGTTTGTGTCAAGCTACAAAAAGGAACAGGTTTTGTAACACCTGCAAAGCTGATTTGAAGTTTCTGGTCATCCCATTTCTGTCAAACATGACTATTTGGAGGCAAACACTTCAACAGCAATTGTAATTTGTAGTGGACATAAGGGAATATATGAGGTGTAGACTAAAATATACACTTATTTTTCCTGCAGTGTTAAAGGTTTATTGAACTGGTGGTGTGCCAATATTTACAAATATAGAGCAAGTGCTATCTAAAATAAAATAACTTGCTATGCATATTTTTTATGACAAAGCTGCTATGGGTTATGCAAGTATTTCTAAAATGAGGGGATATAAGTTTATTGGAAATATAAGATGAATGGGAGGAGCAAGAAGATTGTTCTAGAAAGAGGCAACTGTGTTTCTGAACTACTACTGAGGTACAAAGGTTTTAAAGAAATAGTATTATTAACTTCAAATTATAGGAATGGAAAGTGAAAACAATTTTTCATGTGGAATCTAATGTACCAAGGTTTGAAAGAATACTTTTATTTGAAGGTGGAGGAAGACAGCAATGGATTGTATATGTATAGCATTTGTTGGGCTTAACACTAAAGGTATTATGGTAATATGTATTATAATTAATGGACTGCAAATGTACAGTATATTCTGTCTGATATAGCTGGGAACCCACAGAAAATGTTCTAATAGTTGTAAGTTGAAGTGTGAGGTTGAGAAAGTTTATTCCCAGGCCAAGGACAACTACAAAGCATTCTTTAGCTATGTCTGCAACCTCAAAGGCAATACACAATTGTCTTCCAGAGCTCATTGTAAATGGAGCCACCTATTCTGAGCCAGAGGATATAGCAAACCTCTTGGCTGATAAATTCAGATCCAACTTTCTCCCTCTCTCCCCTCAACCTTACCTCAGGAAATATCATCAAAAATAATTCCCCCTACTATCACTAGAGAACAGATCCTTAATACTCTCTAAGACCAAGAACACTGCATCAATGGGCTAGACAATATCCCAGGATGCCTTCTAAATAGCATTAAACGTGATCTATCAGGGCCTCTGGAATTACTATTTAGGTGTAGCCACCAAACAGGCTTCATGCCTCATTAATGGAGAAAAGCAACAATCATCCTCTGCACAAAGGTGGGCCATCTACAGACCCTGGAAACTACGGACCCATAAGTCTCACTAGTCTTATATGTAAAGCCATGGAAAGAATTATCATGGAGATGATCAACAGAGATATAGTAAACCTCCAGACACTGGACCCATCCCAGTTTAGTTTCGTCAAGGGCAGATCATGCCTGCTCAGCCTGGTGGACTCCTTCGCGAAGGTCACCAAAGCAGTGGATGAGGGCAAAGTCATTCACCCTGCCTACCTTGACTGGCCAAGGCATTTGACACAATACTCCACTTGGGTATTGCTGACAAACTCAAGAGGTTAGGTACAAACCCGTATGTCACCCGGTGGATAGCCAACTGGCTCACAGACAGGACCCAGGAAGTTAAAATTAGGGAGTCCACCTCTGCAAAGAGGTCAGTCACAAGTGAAGTCCCTCAGGGATCAGTCCTTGGACATCTCCTTTTTGGCACTTACTTCTCAGAAGTCAAGGCCAATATCAGTGGTCTCTGGCTGACTAAATTTGCAGACGATTGCAAATTAGGAGTTGTCATTGAATTTCACACTGACACAAATGTTCTTCAGGAGGGGCTGACACAGACAAACAACTGGTGTCAGAGCCATGGACTAAAACTAAATGCATAATTGTATCCTTTGGGAAGTCATCCCTCCCTGGTAAGTATCATATTGACAACACACCCCTTAGAGTTGACCCAGTAGTCAGGGACATGGGGATACACATAGATAATAATCTAGCCTTTGATTATCACATGTGTACATTGGTGAGGAAACCATTCTATGTTGCACAACTTATAAACAAAGGTATGGCATCTCTAAGTCCAAGGAATTCATTGTTCCACTGTATTCGGCATTCATCAAACCTATCATTGAGTACAATGCCCCCTTCGGTATGTACCTAACCAGGCATATCCAACAACTGGAACGTCCACAGAGGTTCCTCACTAAAAGAATGCAGGGCATAAGTAATATGTCCTATGCAGACCACCTCAAGGCCCTATCCCTGTATTCTGTCTCCTACAGGCGTTTGAGGGGGATCTATGCCTGGCATACAGGGCATTGTCAGACCCCACTCTGATGGACCTCCTGCATATCCACAAAACAAGCAGCACTATAATTACCCATTCTGTACACTTAAACCTTGCCTGTGATATAAATAGGACCTGCTGGAGAGATAGGTATGTATCCCAGAGACTACTCCATCTATGGACAGGCTCCCCATATTCACTTTATAATAATCCAGACAGTCCAAATCCAACATTTTAAGCACAAGCAAGCATTGTCTTACCTGTATTTCAAAACCTCACCAATTGACCCTGGTCAGTTTGATGCTGATAGCAATATAGGAATATAGAACCAATTCAAGGCAAGTGGTCACAGGGACCATAAGAGGCCTAGACATGTACACCTTTACGAATATATTTTTAAAAGTCCTTGACATTCTTTCTGAGTACTTAATAGTGCCCACTTCCCAAATCAAATAGGGCCACACATGATAACCCTGGTATGTAACTATATCTACCCATCAAATCATCAAGACTAGCCTCAAAGGTAGACAAAATAGTACTTATTTCATAAGCCTGCAATATATTTTCAGTTAGGACCTTATCCTTCCAGTGAGTCTTTATTTTTATTTGTTGGTGTAAATATAGACCTCTAGTACAGGTGTTTGTAGATTCACTGGCTTTGCAAAGAAATAGAAGGACAAATACTATCGGGACTTTTATGGCTCAAAAAGTGAGACACAGGTCGTCTCAGAGCAGCTAATAAGAATAAGGAGAGCTGTGCTAATCTATCAGGATATTTAAGATCTTTCATTTTTTTAGTTAAAATTGTTTGTCATCTTCTGTTTAGCAATATGTTCAGATTTGTACATTTCAAAGGAGGAATTATTTTCAATGATGGATCTGATAGGGAAAGAGTACAATGGTAGGATAAATTCTTTCGACTTTGAAGATATTCCCTTGGAAATTAACTTGGTCAGATAGAAGGATTTCCTGACTATGGTGGAAACGCAATGGTCAAGTGAGAGAGAGAGAGTTGTTTACATAAGTAACCACGTCTCCTATGACAGTATCTGTCTGAAAGAAGAGTAATGCTTACAAAATATGAGGTAGGCACAGCTTTTTTACTGAATGTTATTATGTTGTGCTTTTTTACATTTAGCTTGAGGCCATTTTCAGTACACCAGGTAAGTGCATATTACAGACATTTTTGGAGCAGTTCAGTATCAGTCAGTGAGCAGATAACATTGTCCAGCTTGCAGTCATCAGAAAACATGGCAACCACACTTCAAAGATATTGCCTTGGATTTCTGCAAAACAAATGCCAAATAGGAGAAGGCCTATTATTGAAACCTGTAGTACCTCACTAACTACAGGTTTTATATTGAGAGAGGATACTAGCAACTTTCACTACCTGGGATCTGTTTGATAGCCAGTTTGTAATCCAGTGGACAGCTTAGGTGTTTACATTAAATTTGTCTTAACTTTTCAATAATACCAGAATGGGGGAATAGTGTCAAAAACCTTGGCCAGGTCAAGGTAAGCAGCATGCACTGAGTGACCACTGTCCACAGCCTCTGTAGCATTTTCAAAAATGTTTACTTGGTTCAGGAGACAGGACCTGCCCTTCCCAAAACCAAACTGAGTAGGATCTAGATCTGTTAAGTTGCCTATGACTGCATAAATGAGTTATGCCATGATACATTCCATGGTGTTGCACATGAGGCTGATGGTGCTGATGGATCTATAATTGCCTGGGCCTGTGGGATGGCCACCCATATGTAGAGTCAAAGTAGCTGTTTTCCAAGCATTAGGGACAAATCCTGTGGATAAGCTGAGGCTGAATAGTTTAATCAGTGTCGCAGATAGTACATACCTGCCACTGATGAGAATGCGGCCTAGTATGTTATCTGATCCCATGCAAACATTAGTTTCAGCCTTTTGATGTTTGCATTTGTTGCTAGTTGTTTACTGTCTGCAATTTAATAATGATTTTGTTTTCTGAACTATTTTTAACCTTTTACAGGGATTCTAATACTTGTTTCAAGACTATTTCAGTGGAAACTAAATGTTCAGAGGTAGTGAATGCAACAATATTGGTAGTTGGGTTAAGGTTAGCATTATTTTTGTCTGCTAATAAGTGAACTATATCCTTAGGATTGGATGAACATCATTCCTTAATTTCCTGGCATAACTGAAGATTATCTTAAAAGATTCAGGGCTAAGTGCTTTCCCTCAGAATCTGGGTGGTCTGAGATAGCAGAAGTTGCTTGAAACATAAGTTCTAGGGAGTATTTTGTCATACGTGTAAGGTAGTTGATGGCTCTGAAAGCCAAAGTGGCTGAAGTGTATGCCTTTTTCCATAGCCTTTCCAGAGTTCCACTGTCCATGTTCACTGGGAGTAGTGAGGTAGAAGGGAGCATCCTAGAAGGCTTGTCAGTAGCAACAAAGATGAATGCTGGGTCTGCAGCCAGGGACCTGAAAAGAAATTGGCAGTCCTTGGGGACTTTGTAGAAACAGTCTGTTTTTTGGGAGCTGGGACCGGAGAGTGGGTTTTGGAATGCCTGGTGGAAAGCATCCAAAAAGGCTGCATATACTGGTGGCACTGCAGAAGAGCTGGGAAGGTCCAATTGTAAAAGTTGATAATACATTTTCTGGACAGCTGAGATTTGGGAAGAATCCCACTTAAAATGCTCCCGCATTTTCAGGATGGTCTCCCCAAAGGACATTTCCTCCATGGGAGACTCTGCCCCAGTTGACTTCTCCTCAGGGGAGATGTATTCCTAAGGGGAGAGGATTTGAGTAGAGTAAAGATTCTTCATCAGAAAAGGAGTCATCTGAAGAGTCTGGGTTCCTAGCCCATTTCTGGGAAGGCTAAGAGGCTGTGGTGAGAGTAGGATGAGAGGTAGCCTCCTTAGGAGCCATGAAAGCCTGAAAAAGATCTGAGAAAAGGCCTGCCAATCTACAAGAGCCTCTTGTGCAGTGGAAACATGCTTTGTCTTCTGTATTTTCTTTGCTGAAGAGACTATCTTTTGTAATGTCAGGGGTCCAGAAGAATGCCTGAATTCAATGGTTTCAGGCTGGAGCGGACGGTAGCAAATGTTTGTGGCATATCCCTAGGTTCCTCAGTGCATTCGAGCCTGGGCTCCCCCTCGACATCCAGATCAGACTCTGTTCCACTTCTTGAAATGTGCTTGTGGCAGAAGTCAAAGTGGGTTCAGCCTGTGACTCCATGTCTGGAATCAGATGTGCCTCTGGTTCGACGAGCACCTCGAGAGATATGTTGGATGAGTGAGGTGCAGTGTAAGGTGTAAGCCAATGTTTCTTGGCCTTATACTTCGGTGGCTCTGCTTCAGGCCTCAAGGAACCCTCCATTCACTTAGTTAACAATTTTAGCTATTGGTAAGCTAGTAATGAAAGCCTGCTTCTAAGGGTCTTAAGAACAAACTACTGGCAGATACTGCATGACTTATGGCAATTATTGGGGCCTAGGCAAAAAAGACACTGGGTACGGCTGTCTTTATGAGGAATTTGTCTTCCACAATGGCACTTGCCTTTCCTGGATGACATAACACAATAATAACAAGAAAAGAGATTCCCCAATGGGGCAATTATCTGAAAGCAGAAGTCAGAAACAGTGGAAAGTGTACGACTGACAGCTGGAGCTGGCATTCTGACTGGCAGCAGAAAAATTCTGAGGATGTTATGTGTGTCCATCTGTTTTATGGCCTACGTATGACTGCAACCAATGTAAGAAGTGCCACGTACCCTATAGTGACAAAAGACGTTTGTATACTGCACAAGAATGCACACAGTCACATCTAATAAACACCAAAAGGCACTAAGCAGAGCTGGGGATCCCGAAAAGTACGCTATAAATCCAGGTCAGTAGAAAAGCTTTATTCAATATACTTTTTTCAAAAATAAAACAAGAAATTCAATAAATTAAATGCTTTCATCTCTGCTTATTCAGAGACTTCTTCAGAATACCATACCAAGCTATTCAACTGCTTTTATATTATCATTTTGAATAAAATGCATGCCCCCATTTACTGCACCAGACCAACCCAAAGGCACAATCAATTAAATATGTAAATGCATCACTCATACATCTCATAAAACACATCAAATAAAATAATATAACACATAAATATTTCTTAAATAACATTTAGATATTTAAATATTTAAAATTCCACAACTTTACATATTAATCTTAAAAATGTTTAAAACCATAAGTAAAATAGTTGAGATAGTAGCATGACATAAAAGAACATTGACTAATATATGAGAGACGATAAAAGGCTTGTGTTTCACCCTCTTTTTATGAGCCCCAGACCTTATCATCTAAGGCTTTCAGTTTAAGAAAGCAGGCCAATGATAATGAGTCATTTAAGCCTGGCTACTGTGTGGCATTTGTTTTAATTTGCCAAAGTACCTCATGTTTTTTTTCTAATATTAACATCCAGGGCCCCCCTCTTTTATCTAGTTCAAAGGCTTCAGTGATGGCAAATTTAAAACTATGGTCCACAAATTCAATACAATGTTTAGCTAGTGCATTTTTATTTTTTATATCCCTCAAATGTTTATAAATATGATTTTTTTAACTTCCTCTCCATTTTTCCTATATAGAAACAAGGGCATTTTAAACAAAATGCACAGTATACTATAGTTTGGGGCTCATAAAAGGAAGGTGAAACAAGTCTTTTATCTTGCTGCATGCGTCAGTCATTGTCCTTTTATGTCATGCTGCTAGCTCAACAACTATTTTACTTAGGGTTTTAAACATGTTTTTAAGATTAATATGCAAAGTTGCGGAATTTTAAATATTTAAATATCTAAATGTTATTAAGAAATATTTATGTGTTATATTATTTTATTTGATGTGTTTTATGAGATGTATGAGAGATGCATTTACATATTTAATTGATTGTGCCTTTGGGTTGGTCTGGTGCAGTAAATGGGGGCATGCATTTTATTCAAAATGATTATATAAAAGCAGTTGAATAGCTTCGTATGGTATTCTGAAGAAGTCTCTGAATAAGCAGAGACAAAAGTGCTTAATTTATTGACTTTCTTGTTTTATTTAAAAAAAAGTGTATTGAATAAAGCTTTTCTACAGACCTGGCTTTATAGCGTACTTTTTGGGATCCCCAGCTCTGCTTAGTGCCTTTTGGTGTTTATTAATTTTGTATACTGGTCGACATCAGGTACCTTCTGTTGGGAGTACCTCTCAAGTAAAGAATACTGCAGCAAGTGAATTGAAGGGCATCAGTATATTTACTTTCTCAAATTAAGCATATTAATGGCAGGAGTCAGAAACATGGTTCACAGAGATTAGGGTTAGTATATATAAAGGGTCTATACTGAATCAGCGAACGCTTAAAAAAGCGAACGCTGATTCATCGACCCTATGTAAGCAAAAGCTTACAATCCCGAACACCCGGAACAGCCAGTTTCGGAAGTTTGCCATTTCCTCCACTGTGGTGTGATCTTGCAGTTGGTATATTTAAGTAGGGTGTGTGTGTGTGGGGGGGGGTGAAGCCCCCCTCATTATATACTGTTTTAAGATTTTTTCCCAAAAACCCTTTTAGGGCTGAAGTTTAAATTTCATGAATAATTTTTTAAGATTATTATTTTAATTTAAAAAAAAAAAAAAACAAATTTTTTTAAAAAAATTTTCAAAAAAAAAAATTAAACTACCCCTAAAAAAGTTCCATCATCCAATGTTATGTTAAAATTTAAATTAAAATTTATTATTTTTTTTTGGGGTTTTTTTGTTGGGGGGGTTTTTTTTTTTTTTTTTTGTTTTTTTTTTTTTTTATATATGTATATATATATAAAAAAAAAATTTTTTTTTTTATATAATTTTATATATATATATATATATATATAAAAAAAAAAAAAAACCCCCCCCCCCCGGGGGTGGGGTGTGTTGTTGTTGGGTGGGTTTTGTGTGATTAAAATTAAAAAAAAAGGACGATCCACCAGGGGCCCAAATTTTTTGTAATATTAAGTCTTTTATTGGGGGGCCAGGCCCCGGGGAAAAAACCAAGGGGAAAAATGGACTTGCCAAAAGGACCCCAAGGGATCTCCGGAGAAGGGATAAATTTAAGCATGAACCCCAAAAAAACCCCAAAACCCCAAACAAATTATTAAAATTAAATTTTTATTTTTAATTTTAAATTAACTATTTACAAATAAAATTTAAAACTTTCTGAAAAGGGCCCAAAACAAAACTAATTTTGCTTTAAACTGAAAAAAAAATCAAAAAATTATTTTTTTAAATTTTTTTTTACCCCTTTTTCTAAATAAATTACCAATTTGGATTCTGGGGAAAAAAATACATTTTCCCCCACTCTGCCTTTAGTTAAAAATTAAATTTAAAACTTTGATTTTTTGGTTACCATTTAGTTAAATTTTAAATTTTTGTAAAAAATCCTAAATTTTTTTTAAATTTATTTATTATTCTGTTTTTTTTTCTTTTTTTTTTTTTTATTAAAAATATTTAAAACTAAGGGGCCGTTTTTTGTAAATATTTTAGTCTTTAAATATTCTGTAAAAAGGTTTGTTCACAAAAATTTAAAAGCTTAAAGTTAGTTAAACTATATTTGGATTAAAATTTTTCACAGTATTGGTAAAATTGAAAAAAAAAGCCCGTATATGTTTGTTAAACTAAGCGGTGAGGCATGGAACTTTCAGCTTTAAAAGGTTAAATTTTGTTTTAATTGGGTGTTTTTTTGTGTGGTTTGGGGTGGTTTTTTTGTTTTGTTGTGGGAAAAGGAAAGGCAAGAAGGTGTTTTGGGAAAAACCGCTGGTTTAAATTAAACTTTTCCTGAGATAAATTTTAAACTTTTTATTTTGTCTGAAGAAAAACCAGCCCGCTTTTAATGTGATTTCTTGTTTTCTCTAAGGAATGAATAAACCTTTGTTTACTGTTTTCTTTTAAATTTAGCATCCTGTTTGTTTTAAAATTTCTTTATTTCTGCCGTTAGCATTTTTAATAAGGTTTGTTTTTTTTTTTATTTATTATTAAATATTTTAAATTTAATTTTTTTTTAAATAATTTAATTTAATATTATTATTTTATTTAAATTAAATATTATTTATAATTATATTTATAATAATATTGCACTTAAAATTGGTCAATTTAAACCCTTTTAGTACTAATTGGGTTTGGAATTAAAATTTATTGGGAGAAAGGGGGGTACGAAGAATGGTATTCCCCCTTCTGTGTGTTTGATTAAATAAATTTTAAAAAGGGGTGGGTCAGATTGGGGGGGTCAAGATGGTTAAAATGTAAATTTATAGTTTTATTGGGGTATGGGAAAGAAGAAAAGAATGACTTGATTTTGGGGCCAAAAATTTATTTATTTTTATTTTATTCCCCAAAGTCAACCCATCCGGGGCTAGGGGACAAATTTAGGTTCCGTTCTACCCTGCAAAACCCATTGATTTTTTGGGATGGTGGGTTAATCAGATATTAATTTTTTGGGTGTGGGGATAGCCTACACAACAATTTCTTTTAGTTTGGCATGAAATTTTTATTGGACATATCACTAATTTTTATTAAATGAAATTATTTTCTTTTTTAGCTTTTTTCAGGGGAAAGGCAACATTTACAGAAGGGGTTGGAAATAAAAGCACCAATTCCCCTGGATTGCATGGAAACCCATAATCATGATTGCATTTGGCCACTGCACAATAAAGAACCCGGAACAATAACTGGCTGTGGAATGTACAAACTAAAAGGGGAAACCAATTTCTGGGAAGGGAAAAAACCCGGGCTAAAAATTGAGGGGGGGGCCCGGCAGGAAAAGAACGCAAAGGGGGGGGCTCCTGAGGGGAAAGAAATCACCGAAAACAAGAAAAAGGGGGAAAAAGGGTGGACCCACCCGAGTAGGGGGTAATGGGGAAGGGATAACACCCGAACCAAAAGGTAAAATTTTTTTGCAGTTTGGGGGGAAATTTTTTTTTCTTTTATTTTTAAAAAATTTAAAATTAAACCAAAATCTGGAAGGTTTCCCACCCCCTTTCCCGGAAACGCTTGGCAAAAACACCAGTTTTTTTTAACGCTTTAAAAAGGTTTTGAATTTTTTAAACCTAAATTCTAAAAGGGGGGAAAAGGAGAGAAAGTATTTAAATGTTGCCTAAACATTTTTTTTTCTAGGGGGTTTAATTTTGCACCCTTTTTAAGGGGTGAAGACCTTTTGGTAAAAAGTTTAACTTTTCCAAACTGGGGTCTTTAGCTGTAAAAGGCCTTAATAGTTGGAACGGGGGAATTACCAGCGAGGGCAAACTGGGAAAACATCCCTTGTCTGGGGAAGGGCCCTGACACCCAATCCCCCAACAAACTTAGAACAAGGGGGGCCCTTTATGTAATGGGACCCGGGTTAAATTTTTTAAGCAACCAAACCAGTGGATTAATTCCACAAGGAAGGGGGGCAAAAGGTAGGGCCTAAAAAGGGGGAAAAAAGCCTAGAGGGTTTTTTAACAAAGGGGTACCAAATCCCTTCAATGCCATAGGGAAAATTTTGAACCCATTTTTTTTCAGTTTAAAAGAAAGGGTTAAAAGATGTGGGTTGGTAGCCCACCCGGGGGGGGAAAAAGCTCACATTTAAGAACATGGGTTTACTTCAAACATCTTATGAACTGAAGGGGGAAGGCCTTTTGGGGTACAGTTCCCCGGACAATACTCAAAAGGTAGTAGTAGGAAGGGTCATGAGGCACCGTTAAGGATACAGACCCGTAAACTAAGGGTTACAAAAAATTGGGAAAGGGCCCTTCAGACCCTACTTAAGGCCTAGGGATACCCGGGGGCTCGATTTCAAAAGGGGGAAGATAGGGCAAATGGTTACAAAAATACCCCCAACTAAATGAAGGTAAGATTTTAGGAGACCTAATCTGGTCTTCAGCATAGCCCAATTTTTCCCCTTTCGGCATATCATAAAAATAAAAAAAATAATCAGGCTTTATTGGCCTGGAATTTAGAATGTAAAGGGACGCAAATTAGAATGCCAAAATAGGAAGGCAATAAGGGGAAGCCTTTTATGCCCTTTCCGGGAAAGGGGAATTTTGAGGGACTATTATTTGGGGTTGAGCCCAACTCCACAGGGAAAATATCCCTATGGTTGGTATTTACAAAATCCCCCAATGGGTTTTCCCTTGGGAGAAAAGGTGGTAAATGCTTTTTGGTTTTTCCCGGGGATTTTCCCAAAAAAAAAAACTGTGATAATCCAGATGTCAAATGTGGTTGCTGTG
The DNA here is from genome assembly GCF_019279795.1 of Protopterus annectens. Classification (NCBI taxonomy): domain Eukaryota; kingdom Metazoa; phylum Chordata; order Ceratodontiformes; family Protopteridae; genus Protopterus; species Protopterus annectens. Next base: position 135,718,325 of record NC_056732.1, read on the forward strand.
GAATATTATAAATAAAATTTAAATTAATAATTTTTTAAGGTTTAAATCGCAAAAAGTCCCTGTAGGGGATTTCAACCAGGTTAAGAGGGGGGGGGACAAAAATTTTCCCCATCTTTTTTTTTCTTTAAAAGGGTTCCCCCGGAAAGGTTTTACCCTTTGGGTTTTCATCTATAATTAATTTTTTTGTTTCCAACCCTTTAAAGATATAATCCACAAAATATTTACATGTCCCAAAATCAACCTTAAACCCCTGGGTTCCCAAAACCGGCAAAACCCCCAAAAAAAAAATCTCTTATACAAACTCAACTAAATATGCTTGGGCAAAAAAATTTTTCTATTTTAGTAAGCTCAAGCCGGGAAACCCCAAGGTTAATAATAAATATTTAATCTTAAACCTAGGAACAAAAAAATGAATTTCAGTAAATTACCCGATAGGGACCCTTTTGTGAGTATTTGAATTAGGAGGATCTAAACTGGGAAATTTTTATGATTTAAACCCCATAAAGTTACAAGCCCCCGTACTCCCCCGGCGAAAACCAAGCAGTTTACAGGGGTTTTGGGGGTTCACTGGGAAAAATGACCCCCCAGAACCCCGGGGGTCAGGACCCCAAAGGCCAAAATCCTTTAAGGGCAACAAAAACAAAACTAAAGGGGGTGGAATTTTTAGGGGAATTAAGACCAACAGCCCGGTTAAGTGGTTTTGGGGCCAAAAAAGGATCAGCACCTTCTGGGGGGACTAAAAAATTTCCCAAACAGTGCTTACCCCCTCCTGGAAGATAACCCACACCACACAAACACCACCAACACAAACCACCCACCCACAAAATCACCTTTTTGGGGGCGAGATTCAGAAATCCTTTGGAAGAAAATAAGAAACTTTCCAGGGGCTTAACAACCCACAAGGCTAGGGTTCCCTTTTTTCCCAGTGAATTATTAACCCCCTTGGGAACATTCCCGTAGGTTGGGGCAAAAAGGGGCATTGAGTTAACCCAAAATTATGGGGTTGGGAAGGCCCACGGGGGAAAAATATATAAGACAAGAACCTGAAATAACCATTCATTTCCCCCCTATTTCCCCGAAAATAAATTTTAGGGCAGCAGATACGAAATTTTTCCCCCCTTATATAATACTATAAAAGATTTTTTAAATTTTGTCCCAACTGGGGCAGGGATTTATAATGAATTATTTCTGTTGTTAAACAAAATTAATTTTAAAATTTTTTGTAAAATTTTTTTATTTTTCTTTCTTGTACAAAAAGAAATTAAATTTTGATTTTTTTACTTGGGAAAAAAATTCAAAAATTATGATTAAGAAGCATCAGACTTGTTTTCTTTGATTTCTTTAAAAATTTAACATTTTTGGGAAATTTTTCAATGTTAACTACCACACCGCTTTTAAGAAAAAAGTTTTAGAATTGACCAATCAGAAATTCAATTTTGTTTTGCTTTTTTTATTTTATGTAACACCAGGATTCAAAATTTTTGTTCTAACCTTTTGTCATTTGTTAAAAAGAATATTTCTTTGTTTTAATTTTTTAAATTAAAATTTTTTTAAACCCATTTGGCTTTTTTGGGGGATAATTTTAAAAATTTTCTTCAGTATTTGGTATACTTCCCCCATCCAAAAGTCAATTTTGCAACTTATATTTGGTTTCCCAGAAAATTGGTACCCTTTAAGGCCTTAAGTCATTTAAGTTGTACACCAATCTTCAAAACACACTGGGAAATTGTACCTTTCCCCAAAATTTTTGATTTTTTTCAAATCAATCTTAAAGGGTTTTTTTTTTTTTTTTTTTTTTTTTTGGGGTTTACTACTTTGGGGGGGGAAATAACCTGGGGACAACTAGGTTTTACCTTGAACTATGAGTCTACCCATATGTATATTAAAAAGGGGAAAAACCCCCCAATATTGGGTTTTGTGTCTTAAGGAAAGTACATTACTTTTGGGCTTTTACCCCCAAACATCCCAACTGGTTTTGGTGGAAAAAGGGGCCTTTTTTAAACCCCCCCCCTTTTTTTTTTTTTAAAAATTTAAAATAAATTTGGGGTTTTTTAAAAAAAAATTTTTTTTTTTTTTTTAAAAAAATATAATTAAATTTTAAAATTTTTATTTTAAATATATTTAACCAAATTTTTTAAACAAAACCCAAAATTTTTTTTGTGACCAAAATTTTTTGAAATTCAAAATTTTTTAAAGGGGATCCCCCTTTGTTTTTCCATTTTTTTGTGAGGCTCTTGGATTGGTTTTTTCGGATGTGGGGTCAGGGGGATTCCCCCAAAAAAATAATAATTTTTTTTTTTATTTTTTTTTAAATTTCAAATTTTAAAAATTTACTTAGGTTCACTTAAAAAATTTAATTTTTAAACTTTAAAAAAAGTCTAAAAATTTTTTAAAATTTAATTTAAATTTTAATTTTTTAAAAATATTTTTAAAAATCCAAAATTTACATGGAATATTAATGTCAGCAACTTTGCTTACAAGAAAACCAGCTTCAAGATCAAAACAACTTTTGGGTTACTAATCAAAAGGATGGAAGAAAAGCAAAGAACATATAAATCAATGACTATTTGGAACAACAGCACTTAATTTTTTAGATTTTTAAAATGATTTTTCTAAAACCCTTTTTTAAATCCTTTTGCAAACAAATTTAACAGAACCTTTCAATAAACAAACAAACACAAAAAAAAACACTAATCAAACTAGAAAATTTAGCAATAAATTATCAAACATAGAACTTTAGGAAAAAATAACTTAAACTTTAAAACCCCTTACATAGAAAAAACTTTACAAGAAACAAAATTAGCCAAAAAACGGGAACCCAAAAATGGAAAAGACCCCCCCACCCCCAAAACAAAAAAACAATTTAAATTAAGGGTCCTTTAAAAACTTGAAACACCCAAATCCATAAGAAAATTATGAATAACCAAAGGGGCCCCAAACTGGGAAATTGGAAGGTATTCCACCTATCCAAAATACCCAAAAATCTTCAAGGTTTTGGGAAAAATTTTCCCAACCCCCCTAATTTAAAAATCCCCAAACCCCCCCCAATCACATATTTAAGGAATTCCCTTTTCGGAAAAAAAATATGGGGCCAAAAACCTCCATTTTTTAAACACTAAAACATACTCATCACCACTAATCCCTTTTAAAATTCTTAAAAGGCTTTTTGTGTAAATGGAGAAAAGCAAAATTATTTTCCCACAAATTCCTGTCCCTGGGCTTCAACCCTAATCCTCTCCTCTCTTGGGTAAACACCTTATACCCCATAAAAAGGAAAAGGGCCTCCCAAACCCACCTACCCTTGTCGCTTCAGAAGGGGCCTTTTTCGGGGGATTTTTTGAAAATTTACCCCTTTGGGGGCCCAAAACCCAAAAAACTCCTTATCTAAAACTTTTTTCACAATCCCAAACAGGCAATGTAAACTTGCAAATAATGCCCCCCTTTTTTTTAAATTTGGCAAAAAACAATCTATCAAAGTGAGTACTCCCTCAACCAGCAAACCTGTTACCTTGCCACAGGGAGGCCCCTCTTTTTATTGCTTCTCGGGTTTTAAAAAAAAAATTTCTACCTTTATTAACTGAAATATGAAAATTAATCCCCCCAAAAATTTTCAAAACTCCAGGGGGTCCACAAGCCAAGCTAATTAATTTTTTAAACTAAAAAAAATCATCACTTTTAAGCCAAAAATGCTCCTCACAGCCAAAAAAAACAATACCCATGTACCCAAATTAGGGGCCTGGGTCCAAAAGGGGCCAATAACTTCCCCCAGGGCATGAAAAAAAGTTTTTATTACCATTTTAAAAAGGGTCCCGGGAAAAGGTTTTCCCCTAAATTGGATTTCCCAACCCAAATTTTTTGCCCCATTTGGAACCTCTGATCGAAACAAGGCCCCGGGCAACAAAGAAAATCAAGGGGGTTACATGTTCTTCACACATGTTACCTTTTACTTTTTTTTGATCTATAGGATCATAGGATCATAGGAAGTTCCTAGGCTATCGACCCAGAGGTCATTTCAAGCCTAGTCATTTCATCCCAATGTAATACTGTAGATATTCTAGTCAATACCCAGAATTGTATTTACTAATGACTGCCCATGTCCAGGAAAGTTATGGGTGCTATCCCCAGTAAGAATTTATGGTGCTCCATCAACTCATCCAGGTTCCTTTTGAACAGTATCACAGAGTTACTCTGCTTCCCATGCATTGGCAGCCTATTCTAAAGACACAGCAATCACTGAGAGACAAATCTGTCCCTCCAGCATGTCCTGTTTAAATTACAGCCATATTTAGGTCCCTGGAATAGGTTGCTCTAGTCCTATTTGATTTATAGATGTGCAGCAAATTCATTAGGTTTGGGTCAGAGATTGCTCTGTAAGCCAAGCATAAGTCTCCCCTAAGAAATCTATATGATACTGAGTATAGTGACAGGGACTTTAATCAGTCTGTGTAAGGCACATAGGATCATAGGATCATAGGATCATAGGAGGTTACTAGGCTAATGGATCTGGGGCCCTTACAAGCCTAGCCAAGAGTTTATCCCCAAAAAAGAAACCTCAGTCAGCATCTGTTGCCCCTGTCAGTGAGGGACACAGGTGGAACCCCTGGGACAAAGTTGTGGTTTCCCATCCACTCATCAAGGTTGCACTTGAAGAGGGTCAACAAGGTACTCTGTTTGATATGTATGGAAGTCTACTCCAGAGATGGGGCAGCCTCTGGGAGACAAACCTGTCTCTCCAGCAGGTTTTCTTGATGTCCCATATTAGATTTATCCCTTTCAAGCGGGTAATGCGAGAGGAGTTAGACTTATGGATATGGAGCATCTCTAGTAGGGCAGGGTCTGATATTGCATTGTAGGCAAGACACAGATCACCTATGAGCAATCTATATGATACTGAATAGAGTGATAGTGATTTGAGCCTATCCGTATAGGACAGGTGTTGGAGGCCATGGATTTTCTTTGTGAGGTAGTTCTGTGGCCTTTCCAGTTGGTGCAGGTGTTTGGAGAGGCACATGCCAAATGGGGCATTGTACTCAATTATTGGCCTAATGAGGGAGGAGTACAGAGAGGTAATAACCTCCTTTTTTCTGGATGCAATCCCTTTACTTATAAGATGAACCAAATAAAAGGCTTTTCTGACCTCTGCCACTACATGATGGTCAAATGTGAGATTGTTGTCAACCTGAGTACCAAGGTCTCTCACCACAAGTTGTGTGCTTAGGGGATTGCCGTTGATGTGGTAATCAGTAGGGGCTGTGTTTTTGCTGAATGGTATGATAATACATTTTTTTGCATTTAACTTAAGGCCATGACTTTGGCACCAGTCATTTGTTGCTGTGAGACCCTATTGCAGTATGTTAACATCATTTAGGGAGTCAGTGACAGCACCGAATTTATAGTTATGCACAAACTTGGTCAGCCACAGGCCATTTGTCCTTTCTGGACCTCTGAGAAGTAGATGCCAAAGAGTAGGGGTCCCAGGACAGATTCCTGGGGAACACTATCAGTGACAGGTCTGCTGTTGGAGGTAAAGGCACCCATTTTGACCACCAACCTGATGATACAGGGATTTACTCCAAGTTGTGTTAGCTTTTCCCTCATCCAGGGAAATCTGAACTGGGTGGGGTCAAGTGCTTGGAGATTACCTATGTCCTTGTTTATGAGATTCATGGCTTTACTGATCAGGCTTGTCAAGCTAATGGGGCAACAGTTTCCAGGATCAGTAGTGGCACCACCTTTGTGCAAGGGAATGACAATGACAGTTCTCCACTCTACTGGAATGAATCCTATACTTAGGCTGTGGTTGAATAGGATGCTCATTGACAAAGCTAGTTCTTGCTGGAGATGGTGCAGAATGCAGCCTGGGATACTGTCAGGTTCCATGGAAGCTGTGTTCTTTGCCTTGGATAGGGCCTTTAACACTTGATCTACGGAGATGTGAGGTGCGGGACAAGTATCAGGGATGCTGAATGGGCCTTTGCGGGGATGGAGGGGTGAAGCTTGCACTGAACCTATCTGCAAGCAGGTTGGATAACTCAACAGGATCAGTGTAAGTGGTACCATTAAGTACTAATTCGGAACAAACCTGGGCTTTGCCATGGAGCTTCCTTTTTTTTTTTTTTTTTTCACTAGTGATCTAATTTGTTTGTTGAGGCTAAGGAGGTAGTTTTTCCAATTTGGAATTTGTTCCTTTTTACCCTTGGACAACAGTTTTTTCCTTTTGTTGTAAAGCCTGTTGATAGAAGATGTCCACCAGACAGGTTTGTGTTTCCTTGAGGAGCAGGTTTTAGTTCTGTTGGGTATGACTGAGTCCATGCAATTATACAGGTGCTTGTATACTGCATTGGTGTACTGTTCACTATAGTTGTCTGCATCCTCTAAGGAGGGCGGTGGCATGAAGCTACTGATACCCTCTCTTAGGAGGTTGTAGTCAGGTTTTGAGAAGTTTTAAGCCTGGTTACAGTTGGGGGGGGTTGGGTGGGATAGAAATTTCGAATGAGACAGACCAGTGATCTGATCTCACCAGGGAAGAACATACTATGGGAGTGGTGCAGCAGTCACCCATGCTGATGAGAACCAAGTCCAGAATGTTATCTCCCCTTGTGGGGGATGAGATGAGGTGGTCTAGTGCGTTAGAACTGATGAAGTAAAGGAATCATTGGGTTAGTGCATTAGTGCAGGAATAGTTCACCCAGTCTATGGTGGGGTAGTTGAAGTCACCAAGGATCAGGGTGTTAGTGGGTGTCCTGAGTAATGAAGGAGGGTCTATAGTTGTCTATAACTTGGATTGATGTCTTGCCAACTGTCAGATGCACCTGGAGTAATTCCAGTGCATCATGCTGGCAAACCAGTCTGGAGATGTGCTTGTCCTTAATGAAGATAGAGACTCCACCAACCTTAGTCTTCCCTACTTCATTTTGGGTTCAGAATGTGTGGAATGAGGTATAGCCTGGTAAGGCAGGGGTGCTCTCAGCAGCCCTGAACCAAGTTCCTGTGACTGCACAGACATTAGCATCTTCCACTGAGTGCATTTTCAGATTAAGGCTCTTAGCATTAAGCAGTATTACATTACATTTGCTTTTTGACAGATCTTTTATGTTGGAAGATTTGTGTTTAGTACATAGCCTAAAAAAGGCACAATTGGGGAGACAAGAGCCTTGGCCAGGATCTGGAATCCCAGGGTGACAGGTGGAGGTCATCTCTGACAAAGCATCAAGGCCTGTCAACCATGTCTTCCCAGGCAGAGAGATACTGGATCCCCTTGGAAAGACACCAGAAATTAAGCCAATTGTTGAAGTCAATTATTTTATAGGTATTGTGGTATCATTCATGGTGAAGGCAGGATGCTGCTTAGGGCTAGGGTCATACCTGACTGAGACACATACTCTGAGAGCTCAATCATGTCTCGCTTCATATAATCCAGGGAGGTGTGTCTCAAGTCATTCACACCAACATGAACAATGACAGAGTTATACTTGTACCTGTTGTGGAGAGATTTAAGTGCATGCGTGATGTGGTGGATTCTGGTGCCTGACAGACAACTGACCGTGATCTTCTCCTTATCGAGCCTGGTGAGGGATACATCGGTGTGTTTCACAATTAAGTCGCCATTGACAAGTATGTTTGGTTTATCGTTATGCCTTATGAGCTGTGTTAGTTTATTGTTATGCATTATGGGCTGTGTTTGTGAGACAATGGTGTGTTGTCTGCTGCGGTGTTGTGTGTGAAATATTGTGAGTGTGTTTTGAAGGTCTCTCTGTTGTTTAGGTAAGTTTTTATTGAGGATCTTTGCATATGCCAGAGTACCTTGATCTTCTTAGTTAGAAATCTCTGAGGTCTCTCCAGTTGCAGGTGCTTTGTATGGTACATGCAAAAGGGGCATTATACTCAATTATGGGCCTGATTAGTGATGAGTAAAGAGGGGTTATAACCTCTTTTGCTCTACAGGTGATGCCTTTCATAATCAAGTGTGCTACGTAGAAAACCTTCCTTACTACAGTAGACACATGGTGGTCAAAGTTAAGGTCATAGTCTACTTGTCATCCCAGATCTCTTACCACTTCATAGGTATATAGGATATTGTTGTGAATTTGATAGTGTGAAGGGACATTGTTTTTACCAAAGAGAATAATAATGCATTTCTTTTCATTCAGTTTGAGACCATGACTAAGACATTAGTCACTGGTCTGTGACACCAAAAGCTAAGGCAATTATTGAAAAAAAAATTTTTGTTTATACTGTGGCATCATTCTAGGTGAGGGTAATATGCTGTTCAAGGCGAGGGACATACCTGCCTGGGACACATACTCAGAGAGCTCAGTTATGTCTCTCTTCATATAGTCAAGTGAGATACATCTCAGGTCGTTCACTCCAACATGAGCTATGAAAGAGTCATAATGGTATTTGTTGCCGAGAGACCTGAGTGCATGTGTGATCTAATGAATCCTGGCCCAGACAGGCAGCTGACTGTGACTTTCTCCTTATTTAATCTGGTGAGTGGACAACTGTGTATCTCACTATGGAGTTTCAATGACAAAAAATGTTTTAAGTGTTACCCCTTAAGGGCTTGGTAAGTGAGACACTGGTGTTGCTATGTGTCTTGGGTGCTATGAGAACTGTGTTAGTTGTAGCAGTCTTTTGGTTTGGAGGTCTCTGGTGTTTCAGTAACTTTTTTTGAGAGAATCTCCTCATATGTTGATTTATGTGTTAGATGAGTACTATGTGTATGAGTAGTGGTATTATGTGCATGAGTTGCGGTGGATGAGTTGACAACCTCTTCAGTGTTACTGTTTTGAGTGTGAGAGCAGGGATTCAAGATTCTTTGTGTAGATACATCTCTTGCACTTTGTACTAGAGTGAGCTATTAGCAGAAGGTTGTCAGTGAAAATAAGGCAGCTGCTACACTGCCTCAGGACACCCAAGTCAACAAGGCTGGCAGAAGAAACAAGGGTAGTCCAACTGTCCATAATGCTTGCTTGCTGTCTTTCGGCTTTTCCCAGTTAGAGGTTGCCACAGCGGAAATTCGGTCCGCTAATGATTGTCAGTAGATTTTCACAAAACGCCGAGGTGCCAGCTCGACGTTCAACCTTCAGCGAAGGCACGCCCATTTACACGTCTTTCAAATGCCCACCCAACCGCAGGGAGGACATTGTAAGTTTGAAAAACTATTATCACAAATGGGTGCTTTCAGGACTGATCTAGGAGGAGCTCTGTAGATGGCTATTTCTGATGGGATTTTTGGCTGGTGGTTTAATAGGTCACTGCTCACTATCAATACATCTTAGACTGGAGATGTACTAAAGATGAGGACCACACTGATGTACTACAGTTGTATCTAAGGGAAGAATTGTCAAAATGATCTGCCAGGTATGGCACACAATTGTGTGGCAATGTTCAGTGCTGTGCAATGCACAAACAAGCAGAAACCCACTCAAATGTGGAGCTTAAACACGAGAAGCTAAAAACTTAGAAAAAATTAAAAAACTTAAAAGAACCAATGAGGGTGCTTACTCCAAGCCCTAAACCAAACACCCATCACCAGACAGTTTAAAATCAGCACACTTTTCAGCCCCTTCCAATCAAAAATGGCTTGGAAAATGTGTTCAGAATATAACAGCCACTAGAACCAGACCTAGATGCAGCACACCTGTATCTGGCCTATGTTACAGCTACTAACTACACTAACTTAGGTGAGAAACACTAAAAAATGTTTTAAACAGAAGAAATACAGCAATAAGACACTAAAAATATTTTAAACATCAAGAAAATAGCATTGAAACACTAAAGAATGTTTTAAACAGCAAACAAATCATTTATTTAAAACACTGCTTGGTGAGAAAACAGAACAGATGGTTTGCAAACAGTGAAAAGTAGCAACAATTACTTTGCAAATAGTGAAATAGCAAAAAAAGCTTTGCAAACAGTGAAAACAGCAAAAATACGATTTAATGGGCACAGTTGTTGTGTCTTTCAGCTTTTCCCGGTTAGGGGTCGCCACAGCGGAACTCCAGTCCGTTAATGATTGGCAGTAGATTTTTACGTGCCGACTTGCCGGCCCTGACGCACAGCCTTCAATGAAGGTACGCCCATTCACACATGTCTCCACACAGAAGACACTCTAGCTGAGAATCGAACAGGACAACGTCTTACTGTGAGGCGACAATGCTACCGCGGCACCACCACCGCAGTTAAGGCAGATAAATGCAGTAGAAACAGAGCACTTTAGTTTACATTATTAAAATGCAGTATTAAATAAACAAAACACAGTAAAAAGTGCAGTAAATAGTATAATCAACCAAAAAAAAAAAAGACGGGCAACTTATGATTTTTCAGAAGCTCAGAAGCCTGTAAGTCATCTGGTATCTCAGCTCAGAGTTGTGGCTGGTAGTCCACCTCAGTTCAGCTAACTTCAGCAAAGCCAACTTCTCAAGGAATTCCACTGTTTCTTTGTACCAAATTTCACTTTGTTTCCATTGAGTATAATATTGCAAAATGTCAGGTGGCTTCTCCATTCTCACTCTAATAACTGATGCGTTTAAAAACCCTAATGAGACCACAGACATTTCAAGCATTAATTCAACTGCTAGGATTTTTGTTTATCAAGGGGAAGCCCTGCATGTACCTACCAGTCTATAGCACTTTCCTCATAGAAACTCCATGTTGTTTTTTCCTAAGTATTATGTTGCCCGTGCTTGTAAACTGATATAGTTGACTATTCCAGACCTTTTTACTATCTCTTGCTTCTTCAGGTGATTTCAGCAGTGCCTTTAGTTCTGTTAACTTGGTCTTTTTTTCTCCCTGTCTTCATCTGCATCGA